>NC_051056.1:2630593-2802893 GCF_904848185.1 Acanthopagrus latus
GAAGTTATGAATCGCTCACAGCCGAACATGTTGACTCGTTTATTCAGTCGAAGATCATAAATCAGGTATTTTATTGTTTCAACTTCCATGCTGGAGGAAAACATTTAAAAAGTGATGGATGGAGCTAAAATAGAGGGACTTGCTTGATTTCCTGCTTAGGAATGAACAAGTTAGTGGTTTCAGAATTTTTATGAAGAGTCACTTTTAATGAGTTCAGTGAATTGAGTTCATCTTTTGTGTCTGTGTAACTGAACAACCTTGTGCTTCTAAGAGGAATCAGGGTTTTTTGCTCTTGAATGCATGAGATAATGTAAATACATGCACAACAAGACAATGAGATGGATATTTTATCTACTCACCATGGGCAAAGCTGAATGTGTCAGTGCACCCTCCATCTGAAGTGGGTGCAAAAGCACGGGGGTTTAAATACAGTCAGACTTTCATCAGCCACATCTCGCCATTACCCCAGTATCAGGCCCAGCAACATCGGTGAAGTAGTTTTGTAGGTATTCCCAATGGTATTTTAAATGCATGGTAGTTGACATTTCCAGAAATAAGATCAAAAGTATTTACTGAAACTGTTCCACTGATTTGGGTGAAACTAGTTCTTATTTTATGAATAAAGTATGTTAAGATGTCCTCTGGCTGCTCTGCCTCAACTTACAAGTTTACACAAGTGGAGCCTGAGCACCCTCGCTCCTTCACAGCGGGGGTGCTGTGTCTCTCTGGTGCACTGATTGATGGGCAGTCGCACCTCTATATCAGCAGGTGGTTCCACCTGGTGCGCCCTCTCCTTTTGCCATTCTGCTCGTCCTCGGTGGTGGCTGTGGCCTGGCTGTGGATGCCAGCGTGGTGGAGGTTAGGTGGTGTGGCTCTGCTGGCGTTGGAGCGTCCTTGGCATCTCTGTCACAGACGCACGTTGTCTCCACTGCACAGGTAAGGCACAGTAAAGCGCACCACTGCTTCTTCTCCCCACTCGCATGTCGAGTGTGTAAATGTGACACGGTTGTCTCCGCTGCAGTGTGGCAGGCTGCTGGTGCCGTGGGGCTGGGCCGTCCCACTGGAAGCCCTTCTGGGTGTCCTTGTGTTCTCCACGTGGTAAGTCGGCGTTGTCCGCTCCTCGCTTTCCATTCCATCGTTCCGCCTCCAGCTGACTGCTATTTTTTTGTGTGTTGCCTTAGAACATTTAATCTAACTCTCCACGATGTAATGCTGGTGAGGTCCAAAAACACCGAAGCCATCACCTCCTGGACCCACTGCTGTTTTGGCTCACTGAAGCTGTGTTTTGTGGCTCCTCAGCTCTTTGGAGCTGTGTTGGAGCGGTCATTTGACCTCAGAGACTTGTCGAGGAGCTGGCATCAGGGCTGTGATTGTTGCCCCTGGGAACTTCATTCATTCATTCATTAATATGATTAATTAAGAGTAGTTGTGTATTTTGTATTGTGAATGAGACTCATTTGTATTAATTAAGTTAACTTGGTTTAATAACCATTTTTCTATTTGGGTTTTGTTTGTGATTTCCTTATTATTCAATTCATGTATATTGCTGTGTGTGTGTGTGTGTGTGTGTGTGTGTGTGTGTGTGTGTGTGTGTGTGTGTGTGTGTGTGTGTGTCTGTGTGTGTGTGTTTTAAAGTGGCTGTGCTAGGACTGTGAGGCCTGTTTATATTTTTTCTTTTTCTTTATGGGCAGGTGCTGTGGGCCCCTGACGGCGACCCAGTCCCTGGTGGTGGGCCTTTTTCTTGACAAGTGTATGTGTGTGCGGTGTCAGGGGTGCTTTTCTTAATCATCCCTCCCTTGATTTGAGTTTGGGTGCCGAGGTAACCCCAGCCCTGTTCACCCCTTCATTTTAGCCCCAGTCTAGCAGCATGTGCATCAGCCAATGATGATGACAATGATGTCTGATGTGTTTTATTAATTAGCTGTTAAATAAAATTGTGCTCATATTTTTTCTAAAAACGTCTCGTGCCCGTGGTATTTCGGACTGTGCGACCTGTCATCATAGTAAAGGTACTTAATTATTTCTTATTAACGATTAACTGTCTCCTGGGGCGAAACTCCCCAGGTGGCGTTGTTGGTGACAACCTTTTCTACCCCCCCACTTGCCACACAAGTAACTGCTAACTACTGCAAACCAACCAATTACAAAGAGATAACAACTAAATGCTGCATGGTGTAGTTAGCTTGATTTGCCAAAAAGCTAATTTTCTGTACCTGTCATCAAAGTGGATCCGTCTTCATGAACCTGTGCTGTTCGGTTCTGACCATGTTCACTGTGAGCTGCAGGTCCAGCCAGAGTCGAGGGACGTTACACACATTAAATGTAATTGGCTGCTCTAAATGCTCATCAAGTCGATCCCTAGCTGCCTGTTTTTAAAGAAAGATATTTGTCTGGACCTCTCCACTAGTATGAGTGGTTTTTAAAACAGAGGCCCAGCTCTCAGTGGTGGTAGATGACCACATTTATTGAAATTGAAGTGTAACTGTTCTTTGAGATGGACAACTTAAATCACTTCAGACAACACAGAGTCCATGTTCATGTATTCAAATAAAGTGAGAGAATTATTAAATGAAGCGACAGGCAGAGCAGCAGTGTTTGAACGAGGCCACATGGATGTAAAAAAAAAAAAAAGAAAAAAGCCTGATGGTGTGCTTAATTCCCCTTTGGGGAAAAAAAAAAAATCCCCTAATGATGCAATCATCCAGGAGTCTGCCTCCCGCCAATCACCTGTCAAATTATGAAAAGCACTGTTTGTGGTTTTAATCTCGCTGAATGCCATTCAACAATTTTCTATGCAGAACATTAGAGCGTAACATGAATTAATCAGAGGGAGAAGAAATCAATCGAGCCCTGACATTTCGAACCGCGCAGCACGGCTCCTCAAACACACACTCTCTCACACACACACACACACACACACACACACACACACACGGCCAGGCCCTGTTCATTCTGGCTGATTTGATTACAATCCTACAAGACTGTGGATGCAGAACTTGCAGGACTTTCGCTGAGGTGAAGTGGGCGATGTAGTATGAGAGGTCCAGGTATCTTCTCCTCGCAGACCAGCAGAAAATACTGTGTCAGACAGTCGGCACTGTTCAAGGCTCAGGCTCAGGCTGAAACTCTTCCGGCTGAATCATCAGGACAAAGATGAACAACTAGAAGATGTCTGGGTGTTTGATAAAAAGTCAAAGGTACAAGAAGCCTGTGGACATAAAGAAAAAGCTTGGTTTCACACATCTTCTTTAATGGGAATTTTAACATTTGAAAGTCGTTGATCTAAACAAACAAGGTTGAAATGATCCCATTAACCTACATGTATTATGGTTTAAATGTATTAAATTTATTACCCTGACTTTTTTTTTCATTGACATGTTCTGGACACAAGTAAATAAAGTCCAGTATACACTATTTCAGAGGCCGTCCACATGGAAACGCTCTTTTGTGTAAATGCACATTTTTTGCATTGTCTTGGCCAATCGTCCACCTGTAAACGCAGCGCCTGAAAAGGCACTTTTTTGAAACCAGGTCTCAGGGTGGAGAAATCCAAAAATGATGCCCTTGCATTTTCGTGTGGACAGCGAATCCTCAGGCTCTCATGAAAGATGAAAAGATCAATAGGAAAGTTGGTGATATCCAAGATTGTTGTCACACTTTGAAAGAGGCTGAAATATAGACGTTGTCAAAATCTCACAACCAAAGATAGATTGGAACAAAATGCAGACACATTCAGATATCTGGAATGACAATCGCGCAATGTGACCAGTGCCATAACCTGTGCCTGCCAACCAACCAACCAACAGAGAGCTGCAGGGGTGATGCATTTTTGTCGGCTACCCTGAGACTTAGCATTGTCCTGGATTTTGAAAATAAGCTCAAAACTGAATGAAACTTACACGTTCTGTTCAGTATGAAAATCTTCACAGAACATTACATTTATGATTTTTTAAGCTGAATGAAATCACCAGATACCATGACCCCCACGTCACCATTATTAACCTTCCTACTAGACTACACTACACACACTACATTATAAACTGATGTATATATGTACAATGTACAAGTTGTAAAGTTAGAGTAAGAATACTTTCTTATTTACTTGGGCCTAGTGAGTAGATGAGTCTCACCTGTTAGCACCCACCGTTTCTAACACACGTTAATGTTTTTTTTTAATTCAAACGTGGGGACAAAATGTGAAAAAAAAGGTAAACTTGTGTTTACAAAAGAACTTACGTCAGGCATTTTACAAAAAAGCCTACTGACTTCGAGACGAGCAGCGTTTTAGGACTCGCTCCTGCAGCATTAGCTTCATTGTGTACCACTCTAGCAGCGGGGATGGATGACGTGCACAGGCTGATGACATTTTGCGTAGAACCCTTTGATTAAATGTTACGATCATACGCTACATACATAATGTCAAACCCAAAATGACATTTACATTCCAAGTAAAGACACCTAACTGTTCCATAAAGCTGATACCAAGGGAGGGAAATCTGTTCAAGTCTGTCATGTTCTGTCACAACTAGTACATTATTATTATACTTATAACATGAACACTTACCAAAGGAGAAAACGGAAAATATTACTTATTATTATTATGTTGAAAAGTTTTCCATCCGTAGTAGCTTAACTGTTAGCGACAGCCATTAGCCCCAGCATTTGTTTACTTTGATGCAGCATGCAGATGGAAGATAACTGATCTCCTGCCTTTAGTCTTCCTGAGTGCGTCCCTGATGGATGTGTGTACATGCATTCAGCAGCGTATGAGTTTTGAATCATGATGGATGGCAGGGTGAAGAGCAAAGAGCACGAGTCTGTGTACACCAGGACACGGTACATCTCCATCCATCTCCTGTTAATGCAGCAGCCGCACCACTGAGGCTCTGGGACACTTTGTTGACGTCCCAATGAATCCTGGGTGATTTATCATGTGGAGTCACAGAGTTCAAGCCCCGCATGTATGCCATACACAACTCCATCTTCATTGTTTTATTAGCTTTTATCTGCTCGTCCTTTTATTTCCATCCTCTTATTTTTCCTTTATTTCTTCTTTCATGTTTAACCATCATTATTTTCTGTGTTCCTTCATCTGCATCTTTTGTCTTTTCGTCTTTGGCCTTGTCTTATTGCTCTCTGTCTCTTAAGACTTTCCTCAGTCTGCCTTCTTGTCTGTTCTTCAGAGACGTCATCTGTCACGATCCAATTTATATTCTGCATTCAGGGAACAACAGTTCAAATATCCCAGCCCTCATTTTCATTTTGACTATTAGTGTCACTAAATGACTAAAAAGTCTTATCAAAATGGTTCAGTGGTAAACATGTGGCTCTGTTTCCGCCATGGACTGTATAAAATGTGGACAGAGCTGATGAGTCCACCGGTTTAATATGTAAACTTTTGAGTCTTCTTCAATACTACACAATGTTCATGCTGTAAATTATGGTCAGACGATGAAGCAGTTTTATGTTTTAGGGCGTGGCTACTTTTTGATGGACAACATGCTCACCAGGGTGTGTCCTCAGACAGATCCAATCAGGATGTCGTCCCCAGCCCCACCCTCTCATCCAAATATGGTCACTTCTTGTCATTGATTTGGTTTTCAGTTTCAGTGCTTCCTGTTTGATTTTTTAGGCTTCATCCTCATGTGTCTCTTTGTGTCTCTCTGCACTTCCAGCTAGCCGTTAGCTGCATTTGGTTGCACCTTCTCCAATCCAGCGTGACAAATGTTTAATGCGTAGTCAGTGTGTTTGACTTTCAAACACACTGTAAAGATACGCCCCACATACCAGTAGTTTGGATAAAGTAAATGTGATTTTGGATCTGTAGAGTTGGTCAAACTAGCTTGATTCTACCTGAATTGGGTATATTTTTGTCCATGACAGGCAACATTTAAGTAAAGATAAATAAAAACATATAATTGAGTTTGAACTCACTCCCAAGTTGGACTATTTCTAAATTCAACTCCCTAGTCTTCCTTGCATTCCTCTACTCTACACGTGTCCCTTTTTTTTTTCTTGAATTTTCTTGTTTTGGTTTTGTGAATCACTTCTGTCTGCCCTTGCCCCCCATCATATGTGATTAACTTCTAAATTTGTACTGTATTCCTTCTTTATTTCCCTCCCTTGTTTCATCCTCCCTTCATTCCCCCTTCCATCAGTGTTCTCATTGTATTTTCCTTTCTTTCAAGCTTCTAACAGTCAGCTTTTAAGAAGCATTCACTTGCTGCTCTTAGCCATCATGAACATTTTCATATACTGTATAAAATGACCTTTTTGTGGCTTCATGAGACAGAAATGCAGCTATGAAGCATCTGCCTTGATGTACAAAACATAGAAGCCCCCTTTCCCCTTTCCGACAGTACAGTCTGTACCATCCATCAGCGGCATGCACATGCTGCCACCATGCACAAAGACTTTGAGCATACATGCACATTTAATGCCACAGCACATAAATTATTTCCATTTTGGAGATATTTGGGTGACGCTGGATGAGCCGCAGAACTGAGGCTTGATGAAAAGAGTTGGAGTAAAAACCAGGCAGCAGTAAACACGTCGTCCCCCCCGTCTGGGCCAATCACTGACAAATATGACTTCTTGTTTTGAGCTTGTAGCTGGTGTCCCCCACTGGGCCAATCAGAGTCATTTTAGATGCTGGGATGAAGCTAAAATGAGATGCATCAACTCCATGAATTTGTCAAAATCAGATCTCTGGCACACTGCAAGAAATGTGTATCTTACTAGATCATATTCCTTCATCTCAACATGGCAATTTGTCCAATGTAGAGCCTGAAAAATTGTATTTTCTTGAACAAGTGAAAAAAGCTGCTCATGGAGTGAAATTATTTCAACCTGTTCCCAATTCAAGTCGACTTGTTTCCACACATCTCCTAAAGAAAAGTGTCAGCATCAGGAGACAGGACAGAATAAGATTACTGCACCAGAATGAAGAGAAATGAATGTGTTAATCCTTTCAGTGTGCCTGAGATATTGCGTGTGACAGATGGACAAACAAGCGTAAATTTGTTGTCTTTCAACCAATTTCATCATGACACAGAAACCCACAGAGGCTCTCCTGCCTATTTCAGCCAGCTTCGTATGTTGCTGAAGGAGAGAATGCAGTTACACAGCGTGAGGTGAGAAACAAGAGGAGAAAGCGTTAAGATCCGCTGAAGGTCCCTGGTCACAGCGTTATTACTGAAGGACAGCCCTTTGGCGAGAAGGGCGCCCCATAGTGGCCTGATTTTTAACTGAATTCAAAAATGCTAACAAAAAATCTTCTGGATTTTTGTGTAATAAGTATAGAAATACTGGCACGTGGAGTTTGTCAGGTTTATTTTTCCATTACTTTAATAGAAAGAAGTAAGGTGTTATGACAACAATATTCAAAGCATGTGTAAAAACTGTAAAAGTTTCTGCTCTGTTGACGCTCAGGTCGAAGCGTGTTTGACCCCTGTGTCTAACTCTGAGCTAACTGAGTGTCATCATGTCATCAGAGGTCGTGTCTCAGGAACTTCACCTGTTGCTTAAGTTCGCAGCGCGAAGGAAGTGGAAAGGACGTTCTCGTTAACGACAGCCGGCTAAAGTGGTGCAATTAGGGCTAATCAAATGGCATTCTCCTTTAAACAAATGATGGGAAAGGTCAGCGAGCCAGCGGATGTAATTGATCAGATGGCAGTTTCCCCTCAGCGTGAAGGTTAGCTGATGCTGACATTTGTTAGGATCATTTTCAGCTGTGGATTAAAGCTGTACAGTGACATTTTACATTTGTCTGAGTTATTTCACTCTGACATGCTCTGAAAAGACAACAGGAGGAATGGTCCAGAAATCTGTGCCAATTTACTAATCCACTGTGGGAAAGTTTTACCTGTCATTTGTGGCAGACACGAGGTAAATTCCAGCTGATGACTGTGATATAAATGGACTGAATTAGCTAGTAACAATATTGTATTCTCTTATTTAGCAAACAGCTGTCTTCTTCTGCATCCAAAAGATTTAGCGACATGATCATCCTATCAGATTGCTGTCTGTGTCCAACAGATGAATATAAATCCATCCTCCACTCTCCAGCTACAGTACAACAGAAGAGACAGTGGTTGTGTTTCATTTTTAATGACAACATGCCGGCTCCATTTCCTGTTAATTTGTATGTGTGTGCTAACCACTTACAGTCGGACTGCTTCAGCAACAAGGGTCAGCAAAGGCCCAGCAACTGCACCCGAGCCACAGGTAAGTGTCACCGCGGTCTAATAGTATTTACAGTTGCCTACAAAGTATGGTGAAGTCAGCTTGAATCTGGCTCACTAGTTAGCTCCGCTTCGGTCTGCTACACAATGGCATTTGAAACAAGTTTAATGTTAATAATATTACGATGCAGCTTGGTTGGCACAGTAAAAAGTCTGGAAACGTGCAGACTGGAGACAGAGACAATGCGAAAAGTGTCCAAGAGTTTGGAGACTGTGTTGAGACAAACACAGCTTTCGCTGGCTGTTAGCCATTAGCTACATGGTAGTAAATGTAACAACATGTCTCTCTATAAAGGCAAGGAATCTCTGTCTGTCTGTCCATCTGTCTGTGTATGTATATGTTCCTCAAAGATCTCTGTGGATCAGGATCAGACTGACCTGAGAGTTTCAACATGGCTGCTGCATGGTTCAAGGGTGTGCCAAGTCGGATTTGTTTGGACTGCAAAGATACCATTAATAAATCATTTCATAAATGCTTTACAAATTCTGCGAGCATTGTCCACTGGTGTCACCACAGTCACATGCACACCAGAGCCAATCACTGCAGAGCTCAAACCCACGACACACCTTAAGAAACAAGCAGATTGACGACAATGGCCTGGCATTACCGATGACATTCCCATCAGCCTCAGCTGTACTTAGTACTAATTAGCAAATATTTGCATGCTAACACCAAGATGGCGGCCATGATAAAATTACATTTTTAATTAGCACCACTGTTTACATTTTCTCTCTGAGCATTGGTGAGTACAGCTTGAGCTGTTAGCATGTCTGTTTAAAAAATATGGTGTAGTTCTACTTTGTGGGGGTCTCAAAATTCAAATGAAACAATTCACAACTCTTTTATTTGCACCCTATAATGGAAAGTTGTCCACATTTCTTCCACATTAAGCCATCACAAGCACAGAGGTTTGGAAACGCTGGTTTTCAATATGGACGGAAAACTCTGCATTATGTTCAAGCTTTCTAGTAGGCCTGTCTTCATCAAAGCAGAAAAGAAGAAGAAGGGTGTGTATAAATGCTGGAACACAACGCAGCAACAGAGCAAAATGTTTTTTTCACTATCTGGGACTTTTAAAACCTGCTGGTGTTGAAAGGAAACAGAGCAGCGCCGGTATCTTCCCTCCTGCCCACCGACACCAGCGGCACGGGGGTGTTTCTGCATGATGAACTGCATGTGTCCGTCTCTGCAGGGAGGAGGAGGCGGAGGAAGAGGAGGGGGAAGGAAGAGGGGTGTTCTTCTCATCCAGAAATAATCCAATTCCACGGGAGGATGAACCAAACCTCCACCCTGCCGCTCTCAACTTCACCACCATGAAAAGAGCTTTAGAGTCAGAGGTTGCTGAGGAAAGACCCCAGAGACTGACTGACTGACTGTGTGTGTGTGTGTGTGTGTGTGTGTGTGTGTGTGTGTGTGTGTGTGTGTGTTATTATTATATGATGCTGAAAGCAGGAAATCCCCCTCCACACCCCCCTCCTGTGTGAATTTACCTCACGGCCTTGTTTTTAAAAGGGAACTAGGGATGCTGGGACACTTTGTGTTTTCCAGTTGATACTCATACATACATACAGATGAGCAAGCTGATGCAACAGCTTGTTATGACTCAATACAACTGGAGGTCGTTTATTCTTAAAAATCATGAAAAAAATCTATATATTATAATATATTTGTCTGCTCTCAGTTTCTGCTCTGAAAAACAGAAAACCTGAGTTTCTATTTCTTTTTCTTCCTGCAGTGTGCTCACACATTATATCTTAATTACTGGAGAGGCTAAACACTTCCTGCTACAATTAGTCACAAATGATCACATAAATCAGCAATTTTCACCTCTGTCATTTTCCTAATTTGTTCTTGGAGAAAGTGTGGAATCTGGAGAGAGAGAGCACCTGAAGCTCTTCTATCAACTAGAAAAAAGATGTTGTTGTTTTTACATGTACTCTTCTATTTATCATTACCTAAATCCAGGCAAAAGAAGTTCTTTTACAGTAGAATCATCCTTTCCCTTAATGTTTCCAATTTACAATACCTTTGTTACACGCTGCACTGCTAAACGCTAACAAGGAGAGACACCAACACCTCTCCACATTGCTAACTGTTTTGGCATACTGTTTCCACTATCTACAGTCCTGCTTATAAAACCACCCACAAAGTTCCAAAAAAGTCACACTGAGACTGACTCCCTTGTGTCACCTTAGCAGTTTTTCCAAGGTGGTGAAGTGCAGGTTATAAAGTTAAAAGCGGCACAACAAACAGTCATCGTTACTGCAGCTAATTAGCAGGATCCCCTAAAAAAAGGCTCATATTGAGTGAGACGAAGTGCTGCCTGCGGGTGTGTCGTCGGGTTGATGGATGGATGACACCGACTCCCTGTGGCAATGGCAGACAGTGAGCTGAGCTGAGCTGAGCTAAGCTGAGAGCAGGGGGTGGGTGGGGGGGTGGGGGGGTGTCATCCTGAGGACAGCAGCATGGTAAACAGGTCTGTAGGACACCAATGGCCTCTGGTTCTGCTGCTGTAAGTCCCTGCTGAGTCTGGTATATGGAGCACAGAGCTTCACCTCTGTGGATCCTCCGCCGCTGCCTGGGAGCAACTGTGGTGCTTTTATAGTGTTTACTGGGGGGGCTTAGTGTGTGTTTGAAGGTGCGGTGAGAAAGTTTGAAACATGTTAACAACTGCAGATTGTCATATATTACTGTAAATGTTTGATTACAAGATAATGTGTAGTTAAAAATGAAAAAGAACTGCTGCAGAGACGGGTTTTCTCTAAACCGATGAGTGTGCAAGTTGTAAAGTAGAAAAGTAAGTTGTAAAGTAGTAGAATAGTTTGTAACACTTTAGTTACAAACCATTCTAACACTGACTTTAGATTCTGTAAAGATGGACGAGTGAGCAGATGAGTCTCTGTGTTTGCTGTGAGGACGTTTAATGTCCTCAACAACCTCTGTAGTCTCATTTAGACACTTGTTATCAGCCACTAACTGTTTTTAACACCCACAAATACTTCCTCTTTCTTGCCTTTGTTTATGCATTGCTACATTTTCTGGCACGTAACTTGAATAAAACCAGGAATATTTATTTTGTCACTTACCTGACGCAAAAATATAACACATCCTCGTACCTAAATGACTATGATTACTAAAATAATGTGACCATTGCACATGACCTTCATTGAATGCTCAGTTAGGTTAGGTTTAGAAAAATATTGTGGTTTGGCTTCAAGTAACTACATTACTTATGTAACTCCATTTAACACATGTATATTTGCACTGTAGGAATATAACTTAAACTATAACTCACTTTTCTTCACTGTTGACACTTGGTTTCAAACTGGAAAGGATCAGCCGTCCTGTACTGTGCTTGTTGAACCACAGTCCATCCCACCCTCCGCCTTATGAATGCTTTGATGCTCTTTATGTCCGCTGACTTCCTCCTTTGCTACCGTATAACTTACTACAGCCACTAGAGGTTGCTGCCAAACAAAAAACATCAGTATGGCTCACCGTATATGGTCTTTTTTTCTGATCAGGACAGGCTGTTTAAATATCCCTACTACTGCCACAGTAATTAGTAAGTCTGCCAAAGACAACCGATGTCCGCATGCCCAATCCAACCAATGCTGCACCAATTGGATTGCTGCGTTTATGAACCAAGGACACAGCCACCAATAAGCACAGAAGACCTACAGAACTGAAGCTTCAACGGGGGACATTTTATATCCACGAGGATGGATGTCAAAGAGCTTTGTCCACTCTATGGATCAACTGACCCCACTTTCTTCAGGACCCACAGTGACCACTACAAACACCTCGTCGTGTCAGCACGGAGCTCCACACCGTGTGGGGCTGATGAGACCACTGTGGTAACAAAACACAGTGGGGTCCCAAAGCAGCAACACAACCACTGAACCAGCAATCAGTGCATGCAATCAAATACAAGACAGGCTTCCTATAGAATACTTGCAGGATGTGTGTACTCCACTGTTTGCCTTGCCTTTAATCTCATAGATCTATTACTTAAACCTGACTTCCTGAACCATATTTCCTCTCCTTATCCGCTATTGAAGCAACAGCCCACACCAACTGTGTGTCTTGCATTCTTGTAAATGCTGCACCATTTTCTGCCTTTTCATCCATTTATATCGAGTTCTTTACAAACGGCATGCTCTTTGTTACAAATATGAAAAGAACAAAGACGTCAAGCTGATTCCTGCATGAAATCTGCAGTTGAACAGCTTCTCTCTGCATCTGTGATTGCCGCACCAACCAAATAAAAATCGAAAACAAAGCGTATGTTTGTGGTTTAAGTGTTCTTCTTTGTTAGTATGAGCGGGTCATGTAAATGTGCTGCATTTGCATATCAATTCAGCCAAAAACTCATTTACCTCCTCTCCCACTTCTTACAGTTGATTATGTAGCACTCTCACTTCAACAGACAGGCCTAATTTGCTCTCTTTCACAGCCAATCGAGAGGGTATTTGTTTAGTTTACAGAGTGAGACTCTTCACTCCTCGATGCTGCATTTCCAGGGCAGGAGCATATCGCAGACAGCTGCTGCGGCGTTGGCGACTCAGATTACCCCTCTGTTCGGGAAACACGGCAGGTCTCCTTTCCACCAGCACCAGGGCCACCGAGGCCCCTTTTGAAGTGCAGCAGAGGAAGAGCCTTTAAAAGTGATTGCTTTTATGCTAAAGGACTCTAAACGGTGTGATGGGCAAGCGGTGATCGTCTGCTCTGGTCTGAAGCTCAGGGCAAGGCATCAATAAACAATGAGGGCTGGATGTGAAGAAGAGAGCGACTGGAGGAGCTCTTCATTAGCTGTCGCTACAGCAGCCTCCACTTCCCTCTTTTATCTCAGATGAGTCACTCTCCATCTCTGGGTGTTTCAATCCAACGGGTCGGCCGAGTCATCCCCCTCCTCCCCTCCCCCTCTCCCATCCTTTCATGTTTTAAATCCACACTCTTGTTCTCTATGTGTCACCTCCAGTCATTCTCTGGCTTTTTTCAACCAACTCTCCCTCTCAATTAACCCTCCTCCTCCTCCTCCTCCTCCTCCCCTTCTTGTTCCTCTTCTTCTTCTTCTTCTTCTTCTCCAGGCCCCGGCACAAAATCAAATGAGCAAAAAAAGAGTGTAGGAGAATTAAATCCAAATGTGTCTCGCATATTATCCCAGACACATGAGAGCCGAGTGGAGATGACCTGCTGGAGCCAATTAAAAGGCAGAGGGTCGCCTCCCTTGATGTGCACTATCACTGATGTGCCAACTTACCTCCAGGCTGTGTGATATTGGCTGTTTGATGGGACAATTGAGTTGATCCCTGCTCATCTTGGTCATGTTGGTAAGGTAAGATGTGATGAGTCCAAGAAAGCCAAGTGCATATTTTTTGCAGGAATGTTCTCCAAATATGTAAAAAGATCTCTGTGGTGTTTGTCTTTCTAACCTTCTTTTATCTAATAACCCACTTATATGAAGTACTGGGATAAAATACTCAATACATATTAAAAGAGTCTAAAGTATTTTGAATTTGGTCTCAGTTGTTTTGACCCTGCTGCACTGTTTATCACTAGACTAAAATGTAAACAGGAAAATGTTTCAGCATAATTTGATTACAGTGAACTGGATCTGATGTGAATGTGTGGAGAGCGGCCTCAACTGACTTTAGATTCCCAAGCTGAATTATTATCCCAGACTGAGATTTTGAGCTGTCCGAGGTGATCTGATCACACCAGACACGTTAGTCCCCCTTGTGGACACATCCACTCTGCATGAACCCGGTGATGAGCAGAAGATGAGCTAGTTTGATGAGCTGGTTTCTTCTCACGATTATTAAATGGAAATCCAAAAAAAAAAAAAAAAAAAAAGGATGAAAACAAAAATGCAGGAAAGAAAAGATGCAGACAAAGTAGAGAAACAACTAGAGAGGTCAACAATCTTCTCTGACTTGAGGAGTAATCAGACATTCAGCAGCTCACATGATTAAATTATGAGATCTTGTACTTTTAGGTGGGCATGTTCAAAGCTATTTCATCACGTTACTTTTTAAATTTTGCTGCCCTGGGTATTCACACAAACATAAAACCAGACCAGTGCAAAGAAAAATAGATCAAAGATGGTTTGGACTCAATCCCCCAACTGTATAATTCATGTACCTGCAACTTTTTAATCACCATCTTCATCTGTTATTAATTCCATACCCATAAAAAATCATGGTCATTATCATTACTGTCACCGTGTCAGAGCAGCCTTAACATTCACGACCAACTGCACGCCGCTGCCGCTGTTGCCAATAAAGCAGCGAGACATCAGGACGGGGGGCTTGTATCTGTGAAGACATGGACATCTGGCTCAGTTTCAGAGAGCGTCCTCGGCAGCAGAGCCGGGTAGGGGAAGTCTCCTGTGACAATACATCAGTGGAAGATCCTCTGCAGCCATATGCTGCCTTTAAAAGCTGCCTCTTTTCCCCACTTTGCATCACGATGGGGATGTTTAAAGAGGGCTGGCAGGGTACTTAAAGTGCTCATTAACAGAGGCACGTCCAACATGTTTGGGAAGGACCTGCATTTCCACACCGGGACCTTAAATTACTGCAACCCCTCCTCTCCTCCTCCTCCCTCCTCCTCTTCCCAAACTGCTGACCGCAGGCTCCCTCACCATTTTTCTCATCTCTGACATTTTGAAGAGTTTGTCGTCGCCGTTTACTGGCCGCCACTTTATGACAACGGGGGAGAGAAGACGCTACATCTGCAGAAAAAACGACAAGAGCCAATCCTCATTAGTGTCTGGACGAATGCCAACGTTAAATGAAAGGAGGAGAGGGAAGACGCCGGGGAGGGCAAAGCAATCAGATGACACCTTTTTTCCTGATGGTGATGGATGGTGAAGGAGGGGCGGCGTACCAGTAACACTCGTCCCCTCGGGGGTTACCCCTCTACGGCTGCTGATGTTAAAGTTTGACTGTACTTCAGAGACGTTGAGGAATCGTGCTGGGGAAGATGTGCGTGGTGGTGACAGATGCTGACAAGTGGAGTGATGTTCCTTCAGGGCCGACAGCTGAGCTCAGTCATGTGACCCAACGGCTGAGCTGCTTGTAGCGAGGCCATAGGTTAGTGATGTCAGTCGGTCCGTCCGGAGAAACATAACCTCTACAACTTCTGACCAGACTGACACAAAGCGTTGTTTGGGTATCTGTATTCATCAGGCGATAATTCCTAACATACTACCATCGGTTTCAAATCCCCACTTCACCAGCACTCTTGTCCATGAAAAGACATGTTTAATGAAAAGATTTTTTAATGAAATGTTCCATAACTCAAATGAGCCTACTGAACTTTTTGGTGTAGTGCCAGGGCCCAAAATGTCTATACTTAATGCGCATTGACCTGATGGGTCAAAATCATGTTTATTTCTGTGATCAGATGGTTCCTGAAAAAGTTAAATTTGCTTACACAATCATCTGTATAAGACAAGATGTGAGAACAGTGGATTCCTTTTGTAACTGTATTCTCAAAGTCCATGTAAAATATTGAAGAAGTAGCGTTTTGGAATCAGCATTGGTAGAATCAAACAATCAGATACACAGAGGATGGCACTTTCCTTCTACACCACCCTCAGGACAAAACACAAGACGGCAGGATGTAAAACATCCATAAAATTCACTGACCAGTTCATTTGTTCATTCATTTATGGTAAAATGATCAGAGGACGCTGTCAATACTTTTACTCTGTGCATTACTATCACAGAGTCACGGCTGAAACAGTAAAAGCAGATATCTGAACATACCAACAAGGACACAGGAAAAAAAAGAGTATTTAGTTAGAAGTTACAAAAGTACTGAGAGCTGAGCACACAGACACTTTTTAAGAAATGAGTTGGGAACTGCAAAATGCTTGTTTGAGGGGGGGAAAGGAAGGTCATCGAGGGCTGGCCACAGTTACGTTTGGAGGCAGGCCAGCGTGCTTGGGCCTCACTCCAGAAAAGGTCCAACATGGCTCAACTCGTGCTTTGACTTGGTAAGGCCAAGCCCCAAATCACAGTTAGTTTTGAACCCCAGCTACACAAACTCTCCATCCCAGTCGGATGGAACCGATAACAAACCACCAGATGTATCTGGATCATTATGAGCATAACCCCAATGAAAATTAAACAGGGTTCAAACCACCGAGGCTCAGTTCAACTGTGACGCCCCTTTCCCTCCTCACTCCAGGGGCTGAGCTGCAACCCTAAACATCTGCAGCCTCCACTTTTCTATTAATGGGCCAAAAAGGGGAATTTATATTTTTGTGTTAATGTGTTGTGCTATAGCTGATGTGCACCATATAAAAAGTGTAACTAAATGCCAGGGCTACAGCAGCTTCAGAGATACCGTTAAGAGATGTGTTCTCTGATGTCGGTGGAAACTGTTGATAATGAAGGCCTCATCAAGCAAAATAAAGCCTCATTAGTCTTCTCTTTCCTCCCTACACAAATCTACACTGTAAACCCTGTGTGTACCTTGATTGGCACCCTCTTACAGTGATTGTATGACTATAACCTTCCTTTCAGCGGAGGACAGACACCTTCCCTTATATCTCAACTTGAATGCAAGCACAGAAATCATAGCTGGGAGAAAGAAGGATACGGCCTGATCACGCACAAGACATTCATGCAGTATAGCTGGGGATGTTAGTGGGTGAGACTATAAATTGAAAACCTTGGTAGGTTCCATTGTTAACTTCTTGCATCAAGTACATACCTGGCTTTACACCTGTTGGAGAGATGGATTACCTGCAGATCCACGACAGTTTTGATTGAAATGCATCGGAGGTATGAATAGTTTCTCAGCTGAGGAGAAGCTACCATGAGAAGGTTAAACTTCAGGGCCTTCCGGTTGCTATTTAAGTTCTTAACTGTCAGACCTTCTGACCTGAACACAATGTTATCATTGGAAGTGAACAATGACGGGATCATTTTAATGACTTCATCCTGATAAACCCAGCGGATCGACCAAAAATCACGTCAAATTAGGCTCAAAGGAGCGGTGGCAGGTATTTAACGGAAGCCAAACAGAGTTCAGCTCATCATTTTAATGATGAGCTCTCTTGCCTTTTGTAGTAAAAAAAGGATTTAAGTACCGCATTTCAATACGCTGGTGCAAAACTGTGCAATTTCTCATGAAAAATGAATTCCCAGTACTCCACTGAAGTCTTTTCAGTTTCCATTCAACTTTGTCTGTCTCTCTCTGTGGTAAATAGTCTGCCCTGATGCTTTCTGGACCAAAACACTTTGCTCGCCCATCGACTTGGCCTCTTCTCTTTTCTCCTCCAATTCTATAACCTCCCCCTTGCTCTCCCCTCTCTCCACTCCCGTTCCCATCCTCTCCATCCCATCAATTGGAAATCTCTCTGCATCACACCTCAGACACCCAATCCCGGGCAGACAACTCCACCGAGTATTAAACAAACATAAGCAGAGAATGGAGTGGCTGCTGGAGAGGTAGATGGTCGGGGTGATAGGATTGCCAGACAGAAGGAGCAGAGAATCACAAGTGCCCTGAATTGTAGGTCTGGAGCAGCAAAAAAAAAATAAAAAAATCTTAACATGATGACACTGAAACAGTGAGACATCTTGAAGTGTGAACAAAATAAAGGCTGCAGAAATAGAAAAACAAAAAAAGAAAAAAAAAAGTGAGAGGCGGGGAAAAGAAAAGAAGAAGGACAGGACAACTCCTCTGATCCATGTAAGTTCAGTGAAATTGGAATTACTAAATCATGGAAAGAATTAATTGAAAACATTGCCCCACTGTTGCCGGATGATGAAAATGTTTCAGTGACTTGACATCATCGAGTTAAGCCGGTGTCGTTCCCCCGCGATTCGGCGGGTTTACCTTCAGACGGGCTCTGCTGGGCGATCGACACGCGAGAATTTCTGCAGAGGCCCAAGATATCAAAGGCGTTCCGGGTGTAAATAATGGAGATTTAAAAGTCGAAAAATGTTCTCCGCCTGTGCTCGCTGCATAGTGCTCCTTCATTACCCGACTTAAATTTATTTTCCAAGAGGTCTTGTTGAGTTTCTGTTGATGAAATTGTTCTCACAAGAGGGCAAACTGAGGCAGACATGCTGCTTTTAACCACATGCTGCTAACCTCCCACCCAGGGAATTTCTCCCCGAGTGCTCTGCTGAATTTCTTTTCTTGTGCATTTGAGCAAAGGCTTTAAAAAGGCAAACTGAGTTTCTGAGCCTTCAGATGTGTTTTGTCTTCTCACTGTTTAGTTTGTGTTTGCAGCTGTCCACTATGGCATTATCTGGATTGCGACTCAGCAGTCAGGTTAGCTGGACTCTAAATGCTAATGATAAATGATGATAATCTTATTTTTAGCTTCATTTGTGTTTTAAAATTTCATTTAAGTGTTTGATTTCTAACTTTTAAAAGTTGCATCTTTTGAAGGTTTTTTTTTTTTTTTTGCAACACGTTTTAGATTCAATTTAAAATGTGTTACTGTTCTAATTGTTTTGGCACAAAAGCCACTTTATTAGGATTAGAAAAAACAATGTTATGTTTTCGTTTAAAATAGCTGTTATGGCCACCAACATGGCCAGTGATGTCCTGGCTTACCCACTAACATCAGTTTTTTCATCCCCACAAATATATCTGCAAGTTGCCCCCAATACCTGTTAAAACACCCAGTTTTGTTGCTACCGATGTTTCTATAAATTGTTGCGATGTCTCCTTTAAAAGATTTGGTTTTGTTGCTACAAACACGTGGAAACTGTCCTGACATCTCCTTCATCTCCTCAGTTTCGTCACCATTGCTAGAACATGTTGTTGCCAGTAACAAAGCTAGAGATGTCTGTACTGCTTTTGTAAAATATAACACAGACATGCTGTCACGCTTTCAAATGTTGAAACACTCGTGGTCCCTCGTCAAAAATATCCACTTGAACATTCTTAACTGTGGTCACTGGTTTGTCTGCAAGTCCTTTACAATCCCATCCAACTCCAGACATGACACCCTCATAGGCATGCAATGTGAAGGTGAGATGACACCTTAGAATTGTCAGTATGGTATGTAGCCTCTGACATCTATGAATGTGAGTGTATCAGTGGTTTGCAGGAACGTAAGGTATCCTGGAGGCTGACCTGTATTTTGCCTCCTCATGTATCGACATGTGGCGTCACACCGGACAAAAAAAAAACCTGCTCAAATTCTGGATTTTACATCAATAGTTCATTGTGTTGTTGTTATTGTTAAGTCCCTAAACATTGGAAGCTTCCACTCACATGAATAATTGAATGAGCTGAGTAGATTTACCAAATTAAAAGCATCATTGCCGTTTATGCAGTTTAGACTTGATTTTCTCGATGAAGGTCGGCTGTGTTTAAATCCTCCTCATTGTTTCAAAGGGTTTTTGTGGTCACTTTAACATCATTGTTATATTAGTTTCATCAGTCATTTAACTGCTAACAGACCGTGCAGCACCAGTGCTGTTGCTATGGTTACCTGCCGTTGAGCACTGATTTAGAAAAGTGGCATAACTGTTGATTAGGTTTGAAGGTGTAGGCATATGATTTTTTTTTTATATATGTATACATTTCTATGGCCTTTATATGGCTTTTATTTGTAGAAATGACAGAAAACAGGTGGAGAGGGGGAGTGACATGCAGCAAGGGCCCCAGACTGGGACTGGAACACAGGGCCGCTGCAGCGAGGACAAAGCCTCTGTGAATGGGACACCTGCTCTACCAACTGAGCTAAACAGCCCCCCAAGCATATGATTTTTACAGACATCCACCAGCTTGTGAGAAACCAGTAGTATCAGAGGACACTGAGAGGTCTTATTCTGCAGCCTCCTCCCACCTCCGGCCCTGCACCAAGCTTATACATCCAAAACTTGTTCACTGTGTGGACAGAAAACAGCTCATGCTCTCATATTCAGTGTGAAATTATCAGTTGACTAATTGTAAAGCAAAAGGTAAAGCCAGGCGAGACAGATGCCATGCCAGTGACCACTGTTCATGGCTGTTAATGTACATTTGTAAATGTGGAAACCATGGGAGACGAGACCTGAAGGACAGGTCAGATGTTGAGCTGTTTTTGTGGTGACAGAGCAAAAAATTTCCAGCAGTTTTAATCCAACATAACCAGACACTTTTTAATTATATATCCTGGGAAACTTATGACAGACACTGATGTAAAAGTCTAGAGAGTTTCAACTGGGCTTTTAACAAGATGTTGGGACATTTCCAGCTGTGTTTGTGGGTGTTTTAAAAGAGATGTCAGGACATATCCATCCTCGCATGTGGCTACAAACTGGAACATCTATGATGAGAAACCAGGACATTTAAGTCACAAAACAAAACAAGACATTTTTGATAAGACGTCTCCACCATTCCAGCTGTGCTTAGTGATGTTCATGATGCTTATTCAGCATTCTTCCAGTGGCTCTACAACATTTCTCAGTCCAGCAATGTGGAAACCTGAAGAGGAATTCCACTGAAGTCCAGAGGTTTCCAAATATATATATGAAAATCAACAAAAGGCATCTAGAATATTTGGATGAGATGCAGCCACAACAGACATGTGGCTGCTTGAGGAGCCAGCACGCACATGTATGTTGCTACTGCAACAATGTGGAGCTGAATATTTTAGGGGTTACAGGACACAATAAACTCAAATCCTAATTCTGTTTAGTTTCCATCTCTGCTGGCTGGATGAAACAAGTGTAGGAATCTGTCGTCCTCCCTATATCGTACAGCTCCACCGAGGCTGACTGGGAGAAATGACAGTGAGAGCCTGCTGGGAGATTTTCCGGGCGTATGGGTCCATTTTCTGGTTCAGATCAGGTTAGTGCTGTTGTAAAATTGAGTTTATTTGGGCGTAAAAACTCCAAACATGAGCCTATGATGGCAGCACATCCCTCTGCTTGTATATCGAACGCCTCTTGCCAGGAGCGTCCCTCTTCTCCAGCTTTTTGTGGTTAATTTTGATTTCACCGGCGTTTGGAGATATTGATTAAGAAGCCCTCAGCCAGGACGATATTGAGAATTCGCATAAACGGAGCAGCAAATGTCTTTTAGGTTTTCTATGTTAATTCATCCACACTTTCACCGCGGGTTCACACGAGGCCACGTTTTCGTTCTCATTATCTCTTGCTGTGTGTACAGTTCTAAATACTTTCTAAGTGCAATCTGAGGCAGTCTCTTAAATGTTTTATGAGTTAAACCTCTCTGTAGTTCCCATCTCTGCTCCAGCTGATATGCATTTGTGCAGAGCTGTCAGAGTCAGGGCACTTAGCTCTCAGTCAGCCTCCTACTAACATGGCGGTATCTCTCTCTGCTTTAGATACTGCAAATAATGAAAGGGGGAGCCCCGGCCGTCTTTCAAAGAGCACTTCAGAACATTTTTTTTTTTCTTGCAAAATAGCTCTCTCTAACTGAATACAATTGCTTCTGGGGGTACAATGAAAATGTTCTTTCCTCTGCGGCGCTGACCTCGCTCGCATTCTCGTTCCAAAGTCACAGCTCATCACTGAGAGAGAGGGAGACAGAGGAGCCCAGAAACTTCTGCTTCTACTGCAGTTGGAGTTTTTTCAGACTTTCTGAAAAGGACATATGCACCCTGCAAAAAGTGAAGCACACATTTTTTGGCCTTTAACATGCACTTTGTAGAAAAAAAAAAAAAAACAACAAAAAACAAAAAACAAGAGCTTTGATTGATTATTTGATTGAACAAGCTTCGGTGGTTCTGCCTATTGCTGAACATGTCCTCTTTAAGATCCATCACGCTGACTTTATATCACCACAAACTGCTCAGTGAAATGTCATCACACATCTGCAGTTGAGCTGCATCACCACGCAACAAGTAACCCTAACCCTAACTGACAGAAATGAATGGAAACTTTATGATAATTGTACAGCATGCAGTTGTTTATGTTTGGAGGTGGAGAAGACAGTAGTGGACTTACAGGTGACAAGGCAGCAAACTGGTGCTTGGTTGCACTTTAACATAAGCGTGACACCGTGTGTGGAGGCAAAAACCTGCTACTTAAATGGGGAAGTGGGGACATGTCCAGCTGTGTTTGTAATAATAATAAAATAAACTTTATTAATGTAGCACTTTTTAAAAACACAGTTTCCAAAGTGCGTCAACAAAACAAAGCAGAAGGAACAAACATAGTAGTGTAAGATTGGACAAATGAAAATAAATGGCAATTACAGCTCAACAATTAGAAACAAATAACTGAAAAAAAAAACAGAAATAATGATAACGATGAATAAGATAAGAAATACAAAGAGATGGAGTAAATTAAACAGGTGAAATAAACAAAACAAACATTACTATATTAACTCAAACGGTTAGAGCAAAAGCAAAAGGACAACATCTCATATCCAACATGTTACATCTGAACAAGCACATCAATTATAGATTATTGATAACAAGCAGATTTGGAGCAGGTGAAACAGGTGAAACAATCTTAACAATCTTAATCTGATTTCTTAACTTGTTTTAAGAAAAAAAAAAGAAAGAAATTGAGGCCTTCATAACAGAATAAATGACTTGGAGATTTTTTTGGATTGTGTCCTCAGCTGTCAGCTCCTTCATCCACCTCCTCCATCTATCAACCTCCATCACTGATCCTCGCACAAATCACAAAAAAGGGGACCAACCGCAGTCTAATTTCAACCCACGATCAATCTCCAATCAACAGCACTATATAGGTAATCACCAGAATCTTCTGGAGGAGAAGAAAGCCAATTTTCATGGGCTATATATCAGTGTGCGGGATCCCCTCATTGATTGGTGTGTGAATACGGGCCTGAAGCAGCAGCAGCAGCAGCATGGCGAGGCGAGGCGAGGCGAGGCGAGGCGAAGGCAGACTGTGTTTGTTTATGAGGATCAGGTATTTTCTGCAGCAGACAGCAGCCAGAGAGGCTCAATTTCACATCAGGCCGAGCGCTCAGGGCCGTCGTGTCCAGACGAAGGTGTCCAACTGTACATCATCAGTTTCGGTACATCACACACTTGTATTTCCCAATCTTGCACAGGTGACTAATTAAAAGGAGAGATCTGACATTTTGGGAGATGCTGTTGTTTGTCAGATGAGAAGATGAACATCAGTTTCATCCCCATGTGTCCAGTGCAGAGATGGCCTTAATAAAACTGAAGCCAGTACCTGTGTGGTGAGCTTGAAAATAATCTAAAAAGTTCAAATGATTAAGAGAAGTATTAACAGAAAAGAAGCCGACAACGCCACCTAGGTTTGAGAGCCTAGGACTCCTTAAAAAAAAGATGCAGGTTGTTAATTAAAATCAGGGTTGAGCAGAGTTAAAATCCACAAGTCCAACTGACAATGTACACAAGATTTATTATAATGAAAAAGATAAACCCAGCCCAAAGTCTCTCCCGAGGATCCCACAGTCTCTGGGTAGCCCCGCTCTCGGACCAGGCCGAAGTGGCAGACCCCAACTTCCACAAGCGGTGGACGAGGCCTTCAGTCACCCCAGAGCACATACACAGGGGATGGAGAAAGCAGCCGGGATAAATAGTCAGTATAGAGTCATTCACGGTAAAAAGATAATCCCCAGGGTCTAAAATCCTGGTTAAAAATCCAACTGTTCTGTTAAAAATAGGTGAAAAGGGTACGCAAGAGGGTACTCAACCACACCCCTCTACAAGCCCATGGTGCTTCCCCTAAACTCGGGCCAGTGATGGAAGTCATGCAGTTCAACATTAATCCCAACTAAGAAATCAAATCCAGCAAAAACACAAAACACACGATAACATTATACCACGACAAAATGAACAAAGTAACAAAACATGCTACACTAAAACTGACCCCATCACACCTGCATTCATGTGACTGTTAATTTACTAACTTATTTTCTGAAATTTCTCTAACTACATACATACTCTTTCTCTGCTTAAAATATAAAGTACTGCTACATGATATTTTGACGAGAATACCAAGATCACAGACACTGCCAATACTGCCTTAAAAGCTGGATTGGTTATAGGTGTAAGTCTTCACATACGCCTGTCTGCAACTCAACTCAATCACTCCATCACAATAAATCCCACATCAGCAAGCATGCATTTGTTGATATTTGTGGACTATCAGTTCTGACTGAGTGTCAAACTATCATGATAAAAGAAAATTGTACAACCAATCATACAGCAGTCATAGAAATCAGTCCAAACCGAGTTGGCGGCATACAGCCTTTAAAAAGTGATGATACATACATTACTTTAAAAAAAAAAAAAAAAAAAAAAAACATCCGTAAACAATGAACAAGTAAATGTCTCATGATTAAAACATGTTCCAGCTTATGGTGCATTTCCAAAAAGCAGCATACTATTTTGACAATGGCACTACACAGGTCAGGTACAAAAATAGCAAGCAGCATCCAAGCAGCAAGTTTTTCCAAGCACTATAATTAATTATAAGTAAAAACCCTGAAGGATGCTTCATTAAAATTACTACAAATTAAATTAGCCAAAACTGTCTGGCAAATTGAATCCCTGTCAGAGGGAGCTGTTTTTGCTCTGACTGCTTAGAAATCACCAAATATTCCCAATAATCATCAGAATATGAAGGGGGAAAAAAAAAAAAAAAAGGAACAGGAGAAGAGAAAAGTGAATGTTTTTGCCCTAAAGAACTACACAGTCATAATGCAGATGACAATACATGTTGTTTACTTAGAAATGAGATATAAGAGAATAAATTAGTTTCTCCTGGAAGCTTCCAGAGGCTCGTACTCTGGCTGTCTCTCTGAGTCTGACTCATTAACCCAACTGAAACGGAAAGCACAAAATCAACCAGCGAGCTCCCTTTGAAACCCGTCCCGAACACACAACAGTGTACAGACAGTATTCTCCCCTCCATGAATTAGAAATGGGCTTATGAACTTATAATGTGAACAGTGACAGCCGAGCTCCAAGGATGGTGTTTCTCTTCGTTAATGAGGGGGTTGAATCAGGACTGGGCCGTGTACTACAGCGCTGACACCATGCTGCAACACAAAGTCTGTAGGAAGAATTGTGTTGGAGGCAAAAAAAAAAAAAAAGAGAGAGAAAGAAAGAAAGAAAGAAACAACAACTACTGTTTTTAACCACTAAAAGTTATTGTGGAGTAAAGTGTCACAGAGGGCTGCCGTATTTAAAATTCTGGCTCAGTGTGGTCGCGAGTGGCCCACTTCAGTCAGGTCAAACTGAGGGCAGAACAAGTTCTCCTCACATTTTAAATACGGTTCGGAGCCTCGTTAGCAGATTTAGTGATGACATTGTCATTTCAACACTTCAGTCCAGGGAGAACTTCAACAACTCTAAGATGGACTGACAGATATCCAAAAAGTGCTCATAACTCTGGTGACCGTCTACAAGACTGTCACCAGGTTCAAGTTTCCACTCTTCTAAACTCAAATCCCAGCCCAGTCTCCACGGTATAATGTTAGCAGTTAACCTCTCTGCAAACCATAGATACATCCAAACAAAGCATATCACAGTCACATTATATGCTTATTAGAGGACTCCGTCCCCACCTCCATCCCGTAATAATAACAGTAATAATAAACAATAAAACAATCCGTTTGCCAACAAACCTAATTTGGAAAAAAAAAAAAGCTAAATATAGTGTCATTACATGCCAACAAGGCTTGCAAACAGGCGACTGGCGACTACATCTGGCTATTTTTGTCGTTCACTATGGTGACCAAAACCAGGTGCTTTTCACAGGGTTTTTGACCATCTCCACGATTTTGCGATGGCCAAACCAGTTACTTTAAGCCAAACAACTGTGATTTCTAGCCCTAACCAGGTGTTTGTTTTGAGCTTAAACCTAACCAGAGCATAAGTATTATGACAGGACGGAGAGAACTGACCATAACAAAAGTGAAGTTGCAGATATCTGTGGTTTCGCAGAAGCGTACTGAGTTAACATTTATTCTGGCAATTGGTTTGCACATCCTCGTACTTAAAGGTCTGGATATGTTGATCGCCAGTGACCAGATGACATGTATCACAGATGAATAATCTAAACAACATGACCCTGGAGGACCCTCAACCTTGCACTAGAGGTCCCCGCCTCGTCAGAAACATAAATATGGATCACTGTGAGCTGCTTTCATGTTTCGACCTATATGTTTTTTTTTTTTTCGTTTTTTTTTCTGAAGAGGACAGGCTCAAAAGCACATCTCTCATTCGCCTATAATATGAATTCGAACTGAAAGTGGACTCCATCTATTTCTCATCTGAAGATGTGATCCCTCCAGCGAAAGATCAACAGGAAGCACTTATTTTATGAAATGTGTGTTTACTATATCTGAGCTTTGACAGTGATGAAGGCCTGGATATCGTTACACTTTAATAATGACTTTGGCCTCATAGTGTCACCAAACAAGAGGATGTAGCACTAAACCAGTGAGGAAAGTCAAAGTGCAGAAGATACGAGGAGCCGATCAAGGAGGTGAGTCGTGAAAAATGATTGTTGTTTTCCTGATAGGCGTCGACTCTGGAAAACAGAGGTGGTTTTATTTGGACATTAATCTGGATTCAGATGCAGACTACTGTTCAGATTCATGTGCAGCCTTGGTAGATGTTCTCTGGCCGACTTCTACAACCTATTTTGTCCTCAGGATATTTAGAGGTGTACCGATGGCTGCAGCTCACCACGTTTCTGTTTGACTGACTGCAGCCGCCCTCCTGCAGCACCACTCATCAGCGATGTGTTTCAGCCCAGAGGACTCTCACCGGTCAGATGCTTTTTGTTTGTCACATTATTTTCTGTCGGTAAGCCTCAGGCGCCGCTGTGCCGTGAAAAGCCCGGCGGGCGGCAGCTGCTGCAGCGATACAAGCCAACAGCAACAACGTGAAGACTTCTCTGTCTCATCCAATAATAAATACAGTAGAGACGGACTCAGGATCTACACAGAATGTAAAGATGCTGAAAGCCATACAAACTGTTGGCCTTCAAAGACGTGTTGGGAGGAAAGGACGGTATCTTTATAACTATTTTGTACTGTAGTCCATTCTCACAGCCATTCACTCCAATTATATCAGTAAACCTGCAGTAATTGACACTGTGTGGGAGTTTTAATTCTATTCATGTTGTGTTACTATTGTACATCTTGAGGGCTACAACTTGGCCCCACCTCCCATCCTCTGTGTGTGTGTCAAGTGCCCTTTTAATATCATGTCGAAGGTCCTCTGTGACTCTCATGCCAGAAAAAAAAAAAAAAAAAAATGACATCAACAGGGTTTTATGTTAAGCTTAAAGATGATACATTCATATCAACAGAAAGACTGTGCGACAACACCGGCGGCGTGGAGTTAGACAGATGCATCAGCGCTAACAACGCAAAATCAACCTCAGAAGTGAACTTCCCTCTTGTATACAATTTGTCTTTTTTCCCTTTTACATTGTGATGTTTTATGGATCATTTTAAAGAGACTTCAGTGTTTCACTTGGCAGTAAGAGGTTACTTATACACTAAAAACATTTGCATGGAAATGCATAATTCATTTATTCACTTCAGTGTACATCAGCAGCATGTTTGAAAAATCATTCTCAAGGTTTTGTTTTAATTTTCATGCTGGTTTCGGGGCCACACTGATGCCTTTGCGGCCTGACAGCGCGTATTCTCTGCTCATGCCTTCGGCCATCTCTGCATAAATCGGTAAAGTGAAATAAATGAATGTGTGTGTGTGTTTGTGTGTTCACTGAAAATCTAATGTTGAACCCCCTCTGTAAAGTTCCCTCTGTGGATCTGATAACAGCCTCCGATCTCTGTTTGTCCTTTCCAGAGCCGCTCGGCGAAATGTCAGGCCAGCCAGATTGGATTGCTTTTATTTAAACCATAAAATTTATGTTTTTCACTTTCAGACATCCAGGTATTTTCTTTTTTTTCTCCTCTGTGTCAGGTGGACACTTGGGGGAAAAGTGCTGTTACGAAAGCTGAAAGAATCTGCGGCCTTGAGCCAGAGAGTCGGTGGCAACAACAGCGTCTGATTGGCTGACAGCCTCCCGTTCTCCAGCCATCGTGCTTATCCATGCTCATGAAGGGAGGAAAACATCCCCCCTCTCACCCCTCCGACGCCGCGCTGTGACAGGCTTAACGGTGATATGAGGGGATGTGTTATCTGCTGACTTCCAAATTCATAAATCTTTGAGATCAGACGAAATTGAAGCGGCTTGAAAAGCTCGGAGGGGAGATTGACACGTCTGAGTGGCTCTGTGGGTGCGGCGCTGCAAACTGCATGCTAATGCGCCATCATGCATATGTTAGCATGTACTCAGTGTGCGTGTGTGGGTTCATAACTTGTATGCGTTGTGTTTCGCACTACCTACATACGCATGTATATGTATGAGGGTCGAGTCTCCACTTGTACACACACAGACACACCGCAGAGAAATCTCAATTCTCACCGGTTAGTCCGTCAATGAGTCCTGAAATCATGTTTTGTTTTGGGTTTCATGGATGTATTTAACCATTTAGAGGGAAATCTGCACCAACAGAATGATTTATTCTGTCCTTGGTGTGTCGGTAAGAAGGACACAAAAGAGAGCTGATAAAAGTTTCATTTAGTCGTGTTTATACAGCGCAGGGTCATAATATCAAATGTAAGTTGTACTACCTTTGTGCCGAGGATGAGATGAGGAGGCTCAGCTGCTCTGTAGTCGGGTACCAATCCACAGAGCATCGGCGATGAGTTCACATGTCTCCAGTTACGTTCTGGGCCGTACATGATCCGTGCCGGGTTGAGATGTTTACACTCAGGACGTTTCTCTCGCTCGTCTGTAAAAAGTTGATGAGAACTTGACACCGAAATTCATTTGAGAACAAAGCTGCAAGATTTTATGTTCTCGGCTACATGAGTGTTTTTTTTTTGTTTGTTTGTTTGTGTTCGTGTTAGCAGCGTGGTGTGTTTGTAAAGCTCAGCCTCATTTCACTTTTCCGTGTGTAATAACTGAGTTTTGGTACCGACGAAACTCCTGTTGTGGAATATAAAACTGTCGTATTTTTATTTCCAATTACACAAGATAAACCACATTTCCTATCTCAATCTTTTTTTTTTTTGTATGAAGGTTCCCTGTGGAGTTTTTACCTCGAGGCTCACGATTTAGCTGTTTCTGTTTTCCGTAGTTGTTGTTGCTGCTTTTTGTTAGGAGTGGGTCTTTGTGTTGTTCATCACAGATGATGCAAGTAGACACAATTCTCCCAATAGTGTCCCACTTTTCCTCAGTTCCACAGTTGGCGGAACAGGCTGATATTTGCTGCAATGTGCCAGCGAAAGGCTGGAAAGAAGATGACCGTAAACTAGTAGATTAGATGTAAACAAAGCTGAAATAAAGTGTGTTAAAAATCTGTGTGCATGCGTGTGGTGGTGAGAGGCTGGGGGATGTTTTTGGACAGCATAATGTTCATTTTCAGGTTTATTTTTATTCATTTATTAATGATTTGACATATTATATTAATGATTCTCATCCGTAGGCTAACTCACTTTGGCCAGGACATCCCTTTAAAAAAAAAAAAAAAAAAAAAAAAAAAAAAACTTTTGGATAAAATACATCCTTTTGCCATCACCATCAAAATGACAGCTTTTGGTTGGTATTCTGGTATCTTCATTCTCGTAACTTCATTGTTCCCCATTTTGTTACTAAAAAGACTGCATTAAAATGCTGCTGCTTAAATGATGGTCGAGACTGTCTCTGAATTCTGAGAATTAAGATCGCTCTGTATTCTGTCCTGTTGCTCCAACGGAAAACATCTGCTGGATCACAGGATTGTCTTTAACAGATATATGTACCAGCTGGAACACTGAATACTCTGATGTGCTGAGACGAACATGCCTTCCTAAAACCTCAATAATGCTTTCACACAATTATAACATCCACTAAGTAATTGCTAATAAATGTCGAGATATCCCAATAATCCAGAGAAATAATGACATTTAAATTAGAGGAAAACCTTCATTCAGTCGGGAGGTCTCGCTGTGTGTGTGTGTGTGTGTGTGTGTGCGCGTCAGTTTGAGTGCGTCGCGGCTGCGGCGTGTTGGCTGTAGATTGAGTCTGAGATGGAGTGTGAGACGCGAGCGCTCTGCCTCCAGATAAAAACTCTCTCTCTCTCTCTCTGATTCGCTCCCCTCCTCCCTCCCTCCCTCCCTCCCTCTCTCTCTCTCTCCCTAATTCATTTTCCCTCCTCTGATTTATCTTGTTTTCCCCCGTCTTGTCTGCTCATGCCCAGATAAAATCCCCCAAATTGCATCACCCGCCCCTCTGTAACTCTGTTGCTGCTGTTTCAAGCTACAGCGTAGTGCAACAAAAAAATAATAATACATCTGGTATCTCTTAGATTTGAGTTATAACACCATTTATACAGCCGACAAGGCCTTTGATGTAATTATTTGGTGTCTGTGTCGAGCGTCCAGAGATGATACAAATTTCACAGAGGGCTTCAGCCTCGTGCTCTTCCGACGACGCAGCAGTCGTAAAAGTGTCAAAAGTTTTCAAACTTAATCTTGTACTGTACCAAGAATAGTGACCCAGTGTTACGTGTTGGTTTCCTTCCAATTAAAAGTCGAGCTATTGTTGAATTCTTTGCTCTCACAGTTGTTCATTAGAGTCAGATATCTGCAGGAGGGTTTAACCTATGTTATCTTCACATGTTACACTTCTGCCTCTTCATGTCTGACTACAACTCCTGTTTTAAAATACTGAAGATGGACAAGAAACAAAACAATGTTTCTTTTTTTTTTTTCTGGCAGGTTACAGCTAGATAATAAATGTTTAAACAGCAGCAGGACAACCACAGAATATCTAACAATGGACATTAATCACGAGTACTGGACAAGATTAACCTCTGAATGTTTTTTTGTGTCAGACCAGCTGATTCTTTAAATTGTACCAACTTCATCGTTCTCTTCCTCAGCTCATTTTAATGATTGCTGAAGCAGCTTGGGAATCTTTCGTGTTGTGGACAACAATTCACAGACTGCAGTGCAGTAAAAAGATAAACTGTGTATCAAATGACCTGACTGTCACTCAGTGTAGCGTATGCCACAACTTTTCTCGAGTCTCTTTCTGGCTGGGATGAGGTTTGACTTTGTTTTGACGGATCAGTAGTGACTGACGTACATGTCGCTGTTCTTACCTCTGGCTTTGCTGTTGATTTATATGTGGGTTTGTCCTACAGCAGCCAGCAGAGCTCATCCACTTTTTGTTGTGGCTCTGGTGGAGGAGCATGTATTCCCGTTCCTCCTGCTGAGGACAAACCGCTGTTTGCTTCTCACATTTTTTTCCAACCAGCGAAGAGTCAGTGACGTGCAGAAATGATTTAAGTGAGAGTGAAAGCTGTCTGCGTGGTTTTACGAACAGAAGCAAAAGACCACAGACGTGACGACTCTCAGGTTCTCACAGTGTGTTCAGCGCATGTATCCAGATTATTTCAACAAAGACACAGTAATATGAACATGGAAAACTGCTTTCTATTTGTCTTTCAGCTGCCCATCACCTTCACCTGTGCTGACAGCACAAATCATCCGACCGTCCTTCTCCTGCAGGTTGGTTCGGTACCTCGGGGCCTGGAAATACTCGTCAGTGGATCCTCAGCTGCTCAGCGCTGTAATCAAATCTCGAAATGCGGCTTGGTTCATCCTGATCAAACCTTTCATTAAACTAAACAACTCGCGTTTAACATGAGAGGAAGGAAATTGTACTTTTTTTTTCTCGAGCAATCCTTTAAAAATCTCTTTTGTGAAGAGCCATCATGGCGAGGCGAGGCGTTGCTTGATTGACACATCCAAATGAATGAACAGTCTATTGAGAGGTCCGGGGTATATCTTTTTCACATCATTACTGTGAACATCAGTAATTTCCATCATGAATACTGCAGCGTCCCCTGACAGGCTCTCATCGCGCTCCGACATCCATCGGGGGAAATGATGGTATTAGACGGGAGGCAGACTCTCGGGGTGAGGCTCCGTGATGAGAGGGGGGAGGAAGGGAGGGAGCTAATTACCCTTTTATTACCAGGGACCGAACCCCCGTCCCAGGAGGCCTTGCCTGGCCCTGTTTGAGACGAGGAGGATCCGGCACGCCACATTACCTCACTCTCCGCGCTGTAATGCCTGTCGCATTAAGGGCTGCTTGTACACACTGAGTGTCTGTTTCCATCAGAGCTGTGTTTTAATGCACACGTTTCATTAAAGGAGCCTGCCGTTCCCCTGCAGGCCGCCATTTTGTTGTTTTATCAAACAGGTGGTCAGCTGTGGAGACTGAGAGATGGATCGAGTTTACTTTTCATGTCATGCTCAGACAGTGCAGCACCCACATGTACAGAAACAATGGTGGGACAAAAACACTTGGCATGAACGAAAAATAAATGAGGAACATATCAGTGGACACCTCAGCATTTGAGAGGTGGTTTAGGGCCACAGCTGGGACTTTTGGAAAGTTGTAACACATATTGCCATGTTGGTAATTCAGTAAATGAGTCACCCCTTCATTCTCCATGGCTGAAAAAAACAGTCTGCTTTGGCTGCCTGTGAGGTATTTTGGTGCTCATGTGGGAGGAGGGGTGCAGACCCGAGGTTCATTTAGAAACAGCACAAAGCAAGCTGTTGGTATTCTGATAGAAAATGGGTCTCAGAGACGGACTCAGAACCAAATGTCTTTGTGTGGCAGCGCCAACCTCTTTCATCAGCCCTAAGAATGGATCATGCTGGATCTTAATGAGAATATACTGAAACTGCTTTCACAGTCCATCTATATGGACGTTTTCCTGACAATGATAATCAACTGTTAATAAGTGCTTTATAAAGTGTGGATTCATCTTAATATGCCACAAAAAAGCTCAGCAAAGGTTGTCAGGATAGGTGAGTTAGCAAACTTAATAAATGTGTTTGTAGACACTATACCAAATCAAAAAAGAAGCAAACAAAAAATAATAAAAAAAAAAAATAAACAAACAAAAAAAAACACAATACATACTGTTATAAAATCTTATAAGAAGCTTGTGTGGCTTTTATCAAACAGTCTATGAAAGTTTCTCAAGTGCTACCAAGAAAATCAACATGTTAATGATGCTGTCATTAACACTTATATTGTCTTATTAATGTTAACAGGAATCTAGAAGAGGAAGATTTAATACTGGACAAATACATATGACAAGCAAATAAAAACAAAGTCTATTAACTTAATGTTCCCGTGTCACTCTGAATTAAACTTTAAACTGAATCTGACGTGTAAAATTGGTGGAAAAGTCCTTTTGACTTTTATAAAACACAACTACAGATCTAAAATAAACTGTGCACACTGATTTGAAAGTTTTATCTTTTGTTTAAAGTTTGAATTTCTCTCATTGAGTATTCTGTGAAGTGGTTTAGTTATACAGCTGTCTTCTAAGATTGTCACGGTTATTTACTGTTTTTGATGTATTTCTCTGCTTTATGTTCTCGTTCGTACCTTGATTTCATAGATCTTTATGGATGTGAGCATTCTTGTTATTCTTGTGTGCTGTAACCCTTGGTGCATGATGAGTCATTAGTGATGCAGACAATCAAATTAAAGGTAAAAAATAAACGTCGTGGCCCTTTGTGAGATGGAGCTTTGTGTTAACTGTCTCTTGAAGTAAACACATGTCGAGCCGTGTGAGAGGACTGCTGTCTCGCTGACAGACGCTTGAGTCCTTCACCTGCTGCAGCTCTCAGACCGTCCACATCAGCGCTTGTCTCCAGAGGAGACACTCACCTCTTTCTCAAGGTCCTTCATCTCAGAGTTGAGTCTTCGGTTGAATATCCAGCCGTCGGTGTCCTGTCGGCGGTGTCTGTGTTTGATCAGAAGCCTCACTGCTGTCTGCCAACTGACTCTCACTCGGGAGGTTTCATCTGCTCTGCAGCCTAACACACTCCAGTACATGAGCTCAAAGCTCCTGGACTTCCAGCAACAGGAGTTTTTGTTCAGACTTCAGTTTCATGACTTTGAACACCTTTACTTTTCCTTTCAGCACAGTCGTGCACAGCTCAAACAACTAACAGAGATGTACTCCGGAAGTTGAAAATGGAAATTTCATGAGAACTTGGCAACTGTTCTTGTGAATTACCAACAAGAAAGTGGCACCATGAAGTGAAGGCCTCACAAGATAAAGGTGGTGCTGAAACTTTGCTGATAGCCAACTATAAAGGTGAACTGGTTACTGTGGCCGACAAGCCAACTACAGAGGTGGCTGAGGATATTTTTTGCAATAACAGCTTGACTCTATCCTCCTGGCTTTCTGCAAGCTATAATCAGAAGCTAATCTAAAAAAAAGAAAATAAACCCAGCATCTCCGACGCTGTCAGACGTGTGTCTGGAAGGGCAGGTGAAGGTAATGCTAGTTGTGTCAATTTTTAAGTTGTTTTTTTCTTTTCTTTTTTTTTTTTTTTTTTTTTTTGTGGGTTGCTCTCCCAACTGTTATGTTCCACTTTCTTCACTTCAGTCTCTAACTGTGTCTGTCTGCTGTGTGGAGGTGGGCAGGTAGTGTAGTTTTGCAGTGGCTGAAAACATCAGTATATGAGCTATGAGCGTCAACCAAAACAAAAAAACAAAAGTGGGCCAAGAGACCAAAGCATTAAATGCTAAAGGACAGCACTGTGAGAACTGCAGCCTGGCTCTGTAGGTTCTGTAGGCCACTATGAGGGACATCATCACGTACAAGGTCACTGGAAATGTGTTGGGTAATGTGATGTGTTCACACTTACACACCACACAAACACTAGAGAGCTCGACTGTATTTTTGTACTTCTTCGCTAAGGCCCATCATGCACCACTGTAAAAAAACAACCTCTTCACCCGATCACAAAGGTGGAAAACTCAAGGTTTTCTCTCCGGTGTTGACACACTCGATATAAAAACAACCGTCTGATAGCGAAAAAGAAGTGTGAGGAGTGAAGTGAAGAAAACAGAGACTGTCAGAGCCTCTGAGCCACATGCATGTATAGCATTGAGCGTGAGCGTACGTCACTCCGGAGTTTACCCTCGCTGCTCTGACTGATGTTTCGACAGAAAGACGCTCGGCTCTACAATGGCTGTTGACAAAGCAGCTGTTTGACCGGCTTCTGTTTTGACAGCGCTCAGTGCTTTCAAAGAACAGCAGTTCCTCTTTTTATTCCCTTTTTGTGGTGAGGTAGATCATTTCTGCAGTGTCCTTCACCTTGTCTCTTCTTCCCCTCAGATTTCCTTTGATTCCTGCGGCAGCGAGTGTTCGGATTACAGCTCCTCGACACGTCCATGGCCCAGAGCGAACGTCCTGTTGTCTACTGTACCTGTGAAACTCTGAGAAACAGGCAGGTCCAGCTGGGCCGCAGCATTAAATATATATATCCTGAGAGGTTCAAGGGGAGTTCAGGCCAAGACAAGACTGATCAAACATTTCCACATTGAAAAATACATGATTGTTTACCTCAAGAAAAGTTATTACTGCCCATTTTATGGCCCAGAGTAAAAAAAAAAAAGTTATCACAACAAGCTTTTTACCTCCATTTCAACAGGGAGACTCTTTGTCAGAGCAGTTTCACTCTATTATCTCACTACAAAGCAGAGGCTGATACCTGCTGTTCCATACACACACAAGGTAATCGGACAAAGGACAATAACCAGATAATAACCACATATTTTACTGTCAACATATCCCCCCTAAAACAAACCCAACAATGAGCTGATCCTAATAAAATGTGCTGCCTGTGTAGCCACAGTCTAATGTAGCTTATTTCTCTGTGATTATACTGTAGAGATGCAATCAGCCTGACTAAATTAGTTTTAGCAAGCAGTGCCTACCATGTCAAAGCAGCGACACCGTGGCTGTAGTGAGAGTGACACTCGATATCTCCAGAATTTGCAGGGTTGCATGCCTATTTTTTTTTTAACCTTCCCAAACAAAAAGGTTTCAGTAGAAGAAGTAGCCTGGGTAACAATCATCCTGTCATTGAGAGCTACTTCCAAGGCAAGCGTTGGCATAGCACCATTAGCTAGCTTAGAAATAAAAAAACCCTATAGGTAAAAACAACTCAGTCCCCATGAGCAATGCTAGGTCATGAAGGGATGCAAGCATAGTGGCCACAAGGGGTATTACAGCTTTGCACACTGACCGAAAAAGCACAATGCTAAAAAAAAAAAAAAATAAAAAAAGATGTGTGTCAGCCCCTTCAGGCTGATTAGACACTACAATGTCACATTGCTGGCCACTACTGTTTATTATATGGGGGGGCAATTGTAAAGTTGCGCATGCAAAAATAAACAACAACTTTTCACTACATTTAGCAGCAAACCATGTTAAAAAAGTGAATTTTTAAATGTTACTTTTACAGCAATATTTTTTTTTCTTTTTTTTTTTTAAATATTTACTTATCTTGTAAAAAAAATATATAATTTCAATGATAAATATAAATGTTAAATCTGAGTCTAAATGTTAAATCTAAGTATTAAATGTAAATCCTAATGTAAATGTTAAATCTAATTATAAATGTAAATCATAATGTATATGTTAAATTTAAATATTAAATGTTACATCTAAATGTGAAATGTTGAATCTAAATGTCACGGGCGAAACTAAATATTTAGCTAATATGCAAATTCACACTGCTTGTCACTGGAAGTAACATAAAAGCTCTTTGATGTGAATGAGCACTATCCACTGTCTTCTTCAGGTAGTCAGACGGAGTGATTGCACTATAATGCCAGTCACGTCTCCTCATCGTGCGCTCGTGTTGCCTGCCCTCCAGCGACTTACCTCAAAACACTGGTTGAGATGTTTTGGCGGCAACAGAACCCAAAAGGTGGAGGTAATATGTTGTTTATTATTATTGTGTCGGTCCCCGTTTTTTCTGCCAAACCAGCCCTGACCCATCGAGGCATGGCCTCCACCCTGAAGGTGTGAAGTGGTATCTGGCACCAAGAGGTTAGCAGCAGAACATTACGTCCTGTAACTTGCGAGGTAGGGCCTACATGAATCGGAGCTGTTTGTCTTGCACATCCCACAGGCGCTCGATTGGATTGACATCTAGGGAATTTAGAGGCCAAGTCAACACCTCAAACTCGCTGTTGTGCTCTTCAAACCAGAGAGAGAGAGAGAGAGACAGAGAGAGAGAGAGAGAGAGAGAGACAGAGAGAGAGAGAGAGAGAGAGAGAGACTTCAGAAAACACAGACGGAGATACAGGATGTATCATGTGAGGGGCGGCCTGTTGTTTGTTGCTTCATCTTATGGCTCCACTGCTGAATAATTACAGTCAGACCGTGCTCTGCTAATGGACGCTCACGTGACACACACACACACACACACATTTTCACTTTAGCAAACGCATGCATGCGTTAACACACAAACAGGCACATGCAATTACAATAAGACAAGACGCAAATGAGACGTCTGCGACACACACACACCACAGGAGTAAATAAACAAACACACACAATTACAATAAAACAGGACATAAATGAGACACACACACACATACAGACTCACACGCATATGTATATAGATGCAGGCACACACATCTCAATAAAGGGAGGAGGCTTAAATGAGATTCGTCTCTCTCTCCATCTCTCTCTCTCTCTCTCTCTCTCTCTCTCTCTCTCTCTCTCACACACACACACACACACACACACACACACACACACACACAGACACACACACACTCTTCCTGTCGGTGAGTGAAGTGTCAGGTTAAGCAGAATGAATGGACTCGCTCTGAAAACACAAATTGCAAAGTAAACAGATTAGAGTGAAAACAGACTCCTCCACTCCTCCACCCCCTCAAACCAGTCCATCTCTCCATCATCCATCCTCCTTGTCTCTCTCAACATCTCTCTCTCTCTCTCTTTGTCTCTCTATCTCTCTCTGAGGTTACGTTCACAGCATTTATAACAGCAAGATTTCAGATAGCATTCAATTTATCTTAAATTATCTGAATGCAATCAGTGGGTTCACCGGCAGCAGTGAGGTACATTTGCAAAGAGCTCTTGCAGTTTTCAGTTCAGGGGGAATTTTCATGCACAAGTTTGTTCTGCTGAGCTGCAGCTTTCTAAACATCCAGGAGGATTAACCGGTCCACAAAGAGCCGCAGCATGGTCCGCAGTCAGTCATCAGCTGAGGTAATGATACACATGTCCGTTGGGTGAAAGGTTAACTTATTACCAACTAACTGGAAAAAAACTTTACTGATTTGTCTACATGTGTACTTGTCGTATGTGCCATATTGACATTTGAAGTACTTGTCAGAGTATTCACACTACATGTATATGAGTTGACTTTCATGACGGTAGGTGGTGGTGATGTAATACCTATGGGCAGGAAAGGCCGTCATGCCATAGACCACTGTTCAGGCCTGGGTTTCAACTTTTTTTTTATGTGTTAAACAACTGGATACTTACTGGAACTACAGTTCATAACTTTTTCCAGTTGCGTTTGTAGCAACAGAACCAGACATTCCAAAACATGAACTTCTCCTCACCCTAACCAGGTGTTTTTTATGCCTTTTTTTATGTTTTGTTTTTTATGTCACAAAATTACTAAAATTGAAAATTGAACCTAAAGAATCATTAAGGTGCAATAAAACTGTGGTTTGCAGATACGTTCATTGCCAGGACTTTTGGGCTGGCGATTGGGTTTTACACTTGAAATGTCTTCAGTGTTCCAGGGACAGAACATCATCAGTCTGGTCTTTTCAAATATTGTTACGAGTTGTTTTACTGGATTTTTGCAGTGTTTAAAATGCAGTTTGAGAACTTGTTTGAAGTTTATTTAGATTTTTTTTACAGATGAACACATGATTAAAAAGGCATTCCTATACATTAACAAATGAATTTCACAGGATATTACACCATGGTCCGTAAAGATAGGTGAGTAAAGTGGAGAGAAGATCCATGATTGTGATGCTCTGCTGACTGATGCCTCTATGTCTCTCTGAACTCTAATTTTCTGTTTCCTGCTCTCTCTCACTCGCTTTTTTGGCTCGTCATCAAAACTGGCAACATGCTCTAACCAACAGACACACACACACACACACACACACACACACGCCTCTACACATGCTAGTAAACATACACTCACAAACACGCACAGATTGCAATCAATACGCAATTTCCCCTCTGTGTATAAAGGATGGACCTACTTGGAGGCCATCCCGCCGCTTTTGAGTAACGATGCGTCTACATGAAGTGCTGCTATAATTCTCATAACTGCCCCGCTCGGCCCCTAAATTGTGATAAAAAGGATTTCATCTTCTGGGCAGATGCAGACACATACGGCCGAGGGAACAAGTGCAGATTTGTCACCCACTTCCTGCTCGTCTCTTTTCCTTCCACCGCAAAAACATGAAAGGAGAGATTATTTAATGGGGGGCTTTACAAAAAGATAGTCGCTGCCCCTGATGCTTTAGAGACACCAGAGCTGCTTGATGAAACAAAAACCCTACCCCTGCTTTCCCACTCTCATCTCAAATTAAGGTTTTGAAGTGAAGACTTTGGGGTTTGACGATACAGAAGAGACTCAGTTTCACTGCTTTTCATTAGAATCAGCATCTGAATTCAGGAGGGAGAGGAGCTGATCCGATTCTCAACTCATTTTATACTTTAAAGATAGATGTTAAAAAGTGAAAAAAAAAAAAAAAAATGAAGAACAAACCATAGAAATAAAGATGAAGTCATGTTCTGGGGGAAAATGTAGAGTTCTGATGGCAGGTTAAGACAGAAAGTGTCTCCCTCAAGCTTAAATAAACATGTTGGAAGCCTTTCCTACCCTGTAAAACATGTGCTCATTATATTAGCATCTGATCTTCTTCTCCTCTTTTATTGGTGCACCGTGATGTTTTATAAGACCAGCTGTGGAACAGGTTGTACAGCCGTTATCGACCCTTTAATCAAACAGATGTTTGGCTGTCTTACCAGAAGATTTGGCACTCTGACCTCTGTGTGTTTCCGCCCAAAGAATGGCCTAATAAAGGAAGCCTTACTAGATATATTGAGACTTTGATATAATTAGCCGCAAACAAGCTCTGTTAAACCTACTGTACAGCAGAAAACAGACACTTAAGTCCATGGTACACCAAATTACCATCAATTTACAAAATCTGATATTGGCAGTTGTCACGTTTTTTTTTTTTTTTTTTTTTTTTTTTTTTTTTTAACTATCTTCCTGTGGCACACTGATAAAACACATTCAAAGAAACTGAACAGGTCAAACAGTGGACTTCAAAAATGACTTTAAAATGGAGAGTGCCAAATAAATCTACTGTAACTTTGATGTGGCTTTGGACATTTGGACTATTGTGTTTAGAAGTGGCAAAACGTCTTCAAACATGGAAGTAATATCCAAAATATTGTGAGAAAATCAGAGGCAAGCAGTGGCTGTTAAAGACAAAACACAAGACAGTTCATCTGTGAAAATGAAGACAGACATCTCATTTTGGGATCATCTCTAGAGTTGCACCAGAGCAATGATAAGTGGGTAGCAGGGTAATTGTCCATTTGGAAGCAAAGCCAACTGTCCAAACTTCATCTAACGTGGACAAACACAGATTGGACATGTTGAATCAGACCAAACATCTCCAACGATTGCAAACAAAGGCCAGAACGACATGACTCACCAAACGCCTGTGTTTGTAGGAGAATGATGGCTGGTGCACCACGATCTTTACAGACTGACTGGTGAAGAAAGAGGAACATCTACCAGCTAAAGTGATAGATCTCGTCCCCGGGAGCTGGTGGAGACCAAACTGGAGCTATAGAAAGTGAAAATGTGACATGCAGTCGCTTGCAGTCGACCCGTATGGTCATTTTTCAGATGAGGCTGGAAAATGCTGTTATGAACTATGACTTTCTTGGACGGTTTGTTTTTTCATCTACGAAAAAGTGTTGAAATAAAGGATTGTGCTAAGAATGGCAACAATAACAACTTGGAGACAAAAAAAAAAAATGTGAATATCAAATTCTGAATGGTATTGTTGGTGGTATAAACAACATAATGTTGGTTTTACTAATTATAGAGTCCTACAAGTTGTGGAGCTAGAAATGTAAGAGCTGCACCAGAGAAAAAGAAATAAAAGTAAGTGAATTGAAAAGGAAACAGACATGTGTTCCATGGAAATTAGTGGATTACATTATGTCTTTTGTAGTTTTTGATGCATTTCTCTACTGTGGAGTTATTTTTATTTTGCAGTTTAGATTCTTCTTCAACCTCCTGGTGTGACAGTCAAGACCTTGTAGAGTTTACAAATCCCCTTAATTCATTTAGTAATTACTAATTATCCTCTAACCTGTGGGAAGAGTGTGCAGAAGGTGCAGACAGGTTTTGGATGTGAGAGTAACTTGTGAAATCGAGTCTCTCGGCAGCAGAATCCGAACTAGTCGAAGCTTTTAAATGAGACAATTGAAACGGCAGCAAGGCTCGTTCATTTATGAGCCGCCAACAGGCAACAATTCAATTAAACCACACAGCCGGACGCACAGCGGCCCCGTGCTTTCTGGCACTGCTCGTCTTCGCGGTTTAGAGACGTCCTGCCTGACTGGACGAGCCTCCGGGGCCGAGCTTTACGAGCCCAAAAGTCCAGCACATTACATAATGGACCCGGCCACGGGGAATGGTCCATTCTCATCTCCCAGGCAACAGGTGAAATTCAACAATGCACATTTGAGAGGCTCACAGATTTTCTGGAATACAATGCCCCCTCCTGCTGCCAAGTGTTTATGGTAATGCTCCATTCAGCGGAAGAATGGCGGATTAGTGCAGCGACGGAGCTGGACGAGCTCCACGAGCTCCACGTCTGTCCTGCTGCTGCAGGAGCCGCTGGGCCCTGAAGAGCCGCTGCCAAATGATGGCCCGAGGCCGAACCTGAGCGTGATGGGAGGGGTCACAGGGTCATGTGGTGGCTGAAGTTTCTTGATGCCTTTTTAGTGTTTTAATTAACACACACTTCTGCTTACTGGGTTACTACGGACACATTTCCCCCCTCTGGTGAGCGCACAACCTGGTTCCTGCAGGTTGTAATTTAATGTGTTTGCCTGTCATATGCTGTGTGGTTATGTGAGAAAACTGCTGAAATTGCCATCAGCAGAGTGCCAGTCAACACTTAATCTACTGGAATTAATCCATGTTGCATTCATGATAAGAAAAGACAGAACCTTACTCATCCAGAGGAAAACTTTTTTTTTTTTTTTCCATTGTTTAAATTTCTGTGTACAATAAACGTGCGCTTGTGTGGCCCTGTGAACTGTCTCTGAGTACACAAAGTGCCTTATTATGTTTAGCAGGGATTTCAGTGATAAAGAACAGGACATGTTTTCGGTTAAGATAATTATTTTCATGGGTAAACAAAAGAGTGAGACAACCGCAATTCTGAGTTTTGTTTGCTGCTCAGCATCTACAAAGTCGTCAGACATATGATTATAAGGTCAGTCAAGTCAGACATATGCAACAACAGAGAGGAAAAGCCCAAAAGGCATTTTCCCCATAGAACATCATTATAAAACAGGTTTACAGAAGTCAAACTGCCCATGGGATCGATTGCGGCCTCTTATTAATGTATGATCCATGGGGGGTTTATGTTTGTGACTGAAAAACTGGACTGAAACTGGCCTGCATAACGGTGAAGAAACCTTTTCAGCCATATGCAGGTGAGCAGTTCTCACTGGACAAAATAGGCACCATCTTTTGTTCTAGTATGTAGGACTATCACACGTCTGTGAGACCAGACATTTAGAGTTTGGAGAGTTATTTTTGACAATGATGAAATGTATATTTTAGCAAAGCAGATTTATTTACGGTCAGTACTGTCTAGACTCCTCTAACCCTTGATGCAACTGCTCAACCTCACAACCTTTTGTGTTAAACTTCACAAAAGTTCGACTCATGTGCAGATTGACTTTGCCTCTGTGAACCAGTCCACTGGTGTGCTGATTCTGGCGAAATCCCCAGATTTTGGGTCATGTACAGCATCTATTACATCTTCAAGCACAGTTCTGTCAGAGTAGTCAAACTTTTCTAGTTTGTAGGTGTCTCTCATAATGTTTTTTTGTGTAATTTTGGAATAATGAAAATAATGTGTATCATAGAAGGAAATCAGTAAACTAATTGGCTATAACTAGATGGTAGGCAGCTAAGAGTAAGTACAAATGTACTCAAAGTAGAACGGTGGTCCAGAAGCAGTCGAACGACCAGAGTGTTTTTGTTCAGGAACACTAAAAGAAAGTTGAACTTCTGTCATCTTCTCTGCAGTTTGGGTTTTCCGTTCTGTCATTGTGCGGTGCCCTTGGTATTTACTGTAGATGGATTTTGTCTATCAGAGCGGCTGAGTGATGGCCGAGACTTTTAACAAGTTGTGTTTTCTGCTGTTATTGCTGCCAGGCGGGTGGCACAGTCCTGAGAGAGTTGAGGCGGGCTATCCGGAACGCTGCGTCAGTCTGTAAATCAGACAGAAACAATAGATTTAGGATCTGATTCATTGTCTCAGTCACTTCCTCCTGACTGAGGTGGAGATGGAGCAGGCGGGAGGTGATTGACATAATCGACTCATCATTCTCATCCCTGTGTGATGGCCTGGTGTCTGAAACAAATATTAGGGCTAACACACCTGTCTGCCACGACACCTGACGATGAGTCAAGTCCCAATATCCCAGACCTCATATCCAGTCAGTACAGTATCATCTCACACTGCATTTCACACAGAAAGGAGAAGCTGCTCATAGTTGTAAAGCATTAAAATAATCATCTATTCAAATGATAGATTGACTGCACGTTTACATACATTCATACAGATAACAGTAGCACCGTATGCTCAGTCTTTCTTATCCTCACACAGGCCACCTGGAGAAATTTGGGTCGAGCATCTTGCACAAGGACATTTTGACATACAGCCGTAGCCGCGGATGGAACCAGAGCCTTCCAATAAGCGGACAACACTTCCTTCCTCCTGAACTCGACCAGCACGGGGATTAAAACATTAAATCCGGCTGCGTTTATTTTTGCCATGTCACCGCCTGTCGTACCTTTCCTCCCGCTGCTGAACAAACTTTTAGTTATTCTCAAGTTTTTTTTTTTTTTTTTTTTTTTTTTGTTCTGTAATAAAGCACCACCATTGGAAATAAATCATTGGCAAAACATTTTTCTTTCCACTATTTTGTCAGAGGTGATTCAGTGTTGCATCAGTTCCTGCCAGAAATAGGAAAAAAAAGTATTTTGGGAAAATTCAAGTCACATCTCACCAAGGTCGACAAATGGGAATCAGTTATCTAGACAGGGTTTGCAGACAAATCCAAGTCTTAAGTATACCGACTTCAGAGTCCATCTCAAGTCAATTTGACACGTCCAGAATCACTCCACAAATCTGTGACAAGCTCGGGAGTCTGAAATCGCTCCACAAGTCACTCTGTTCCAGTCGAGTATTGAGGCAGTTGACTGAGTACCATCAAGTCAAAGCCACATCTCCTGTTAGTGTTGTCTCTGGTCCAGGCCACGTTTCATACAGACTGACAAGACTGCAGTCAAGTTCTCATGTCTTACTTCAGTTTAACTTTAAAGCACCTGTTGTTTAGATGGTAACACTGACACTTTGGGATTATAGGTCTGGTCGGTGCCATCTGAATGTGTCAGGATTTGAAGTTGAGGCTCAAAATCAAACATCTCACCAACAGGAGCTTTGAGTTGAGTGTGAGGATACCAAGTCACCCAGTCAGCATTTTTCTATTCAAAAGACAGATGTCTGTGACAAGGCATTCAAAACTGAGAATTAAATATTTGAAGACACTGATTAAACATTCGCATTATAACCATAATTCAACAGGATTTGGTGGAGGTCAAGGATCAGTCAATAAACTGTCAGACTGAAGGACAGCCACAACAGTCATATATTATCATAGAGACTATAGCTCGTATTTATTTCACCTAATACCAAAGTACGTGTGTGTGCATTACAGCAGTACATTACCAACCTGCCCCATTACAGTGTCCTGGAAGCTTCTCGTTGGCAGCTCACAGCCTCCATTCCTCCACATTTTTAACACATTTTAAACTAATCATTATCGTCTCATTTTTTAACCTCCCTAACCTTTTAGAAATGATCAAAATTTTGCTTGGGTTACAACATCCAGTGTGTTTCATAACACACTGGATGTTGTAACTTAAGCTGGTTGAGCAGAGGGTGAAAAGGACATTTTAGTTGGGGCGGCCCTGGTCTGCATGTCAAAGTGTGCCTGCATGGCAGCCACCGCCATCAGTGCATGAATGCATGTATGAAGTTCTGTAAGTCACTTTGTACAAAAGAGTTTGACAAATGTCCTAAATGTAAATTTAGTTGTTTAGATGGAAAATAACCAAACTGTCAACAAGAAATCACTATATTTACACTGGCTGGTGTAAATAGTTAAAGTCTTACATTTGTAAGCGATATGTAGTATTGAAGTGGGGCATGGCTTGACTGCTCCAACCAAATATCAAGCTTCACCTGAATTACTGCTAAGAAAGGTTTGCTTTACTCTGTCATTAAAAATAGGTAAATGTATCGTACCTAACTTTTATGGGCTCATTCTGCTCTGTCAGGAGTGGACTCCCCCATACTACATCTGGAAACACACAGGCCATCTTTAGACAGCACTGCAGTGTCAGCAGTGAGGATGTCGAGGCCGCCGTTGCTCTGAGTTGAGCGTCTCGAAGAGCCTGGCAGCAGAATATCTTTGTTTCGTCCTTTTTCCTCGGAGAAGCTGCCGGCTGTCAGCGCTGCAGACCGCTCAGCTCTGCTGGCTGTCACCTACGTTCTGTACAGGAAACTATCACTGACAGCTGTCAAACCCCCCCTCCTCCTTCTCCTCCTCCTCCTCCTCCTCCTCCTCCTGCTGGCATCGCTCCTGCCAGCTGACACTGCCCTGACACCGGCCATGATGCCAGCTTGGTTTCGTCTCATCCATAAGGCATCACACTGCTGTTATTGCATGCTAAAAGTGTGATGACAAGGTTTTATTTTTCACCCCGATGATGCTCAGAGATGGCGTTCATAGAGGAGAGTATAAGTGCTGAAAAAAGTGCAGATTCAGGAGAGGGAGCGTGGTTTCTCCATGTCAGCAGTGATAAGGAGGTGTCATTGCTTCAGGGCTGAGGTGTCACCTGGAGGGGGAAACTCTCTCTGCTGTCACCTGCTGCCAGCCGCCTCCCAGCACCCCTCACTGGGTTGTGTCTCCACTGGCAGTGATGGCGGCAGGGGGTGAGGCAGGAGCCGGTGGGTGATAGCTTTATCACAGCAGGACGAGGCCTGAGGGAGGTTTGGCTGAGTCACATGGACTGACTGGTCAGAGCTCGAGTCACGTTACTGGATGATACGGTATCTAAAGCCAAGCACAACTGTTTGTAAAGTGTTGAGGACCTTGGGCTAGAGCTTCTTTTGGGCCCCATGTTGAGTTTCAGATATGCTGTAAGTCAGCATGGAAGAAAACTGAACTGAAAACGCTGAATGACCTTGATGCTTCTGCTCTGAGTGTGACACTATTAATGGAATATGAACATTATTTTTATTCCCTGCCTTTTTGGCCTCTTGATGACTTTACATCTGGTTATTTATAGCTCTCATTAAAAAGCTGCATCTCAACATATTAAATGAGCCCATAATAATATAACTTATCATCTGGTGCCGCACACATGTCAGATTTTTTTTTTTTTGTTTTTTTTTTTTTTTTTTTAAGAGTTGTTTTGTTTGTTACAATATTGTGGGTTATAATGAGGTCTAAAATGTTTATGTTGTGCAGGATTCATACCTAATTTAACCATATCTGTAAATGTGTGGTATGGATTACCTTTAACTATGGCTGCATTAAGCTGCCTTAATTTTCAAAACTCTTTTTTTTTTCGTCTGAAAATGTCTTATCCGGAAAATTTCACTAACATGTGAAAAAGCCAGTTATCTGTATAAAATGTCTTTATTAAGCATGTCACACTTTAAAATTCAAGGCCATTCAGGGTGGGAGCAGGAATGAGGGGGAAGTAGAAGCTCTTTTGTTGGGTAGTTGATGACTCACATGTTATACACTGATAAACATGAGCACCGTGCTCAGTGAGGTTGAAATGATCAGTGTCAATATTTAGCGGCTGTTTGAACACGCTGTTTACACTGATTTCACCATTTACACTCCATTTATGAGAGAAGACATTTTACTGAGGTTAAACCGGTCACATTTTGAAAATACACTTAACAGTAACAATTATGTAGGCTACTTCTTTATCGTCCTTGGAGAGGGTCCCCAGACTGCCCCGAACAAAAATGCACAATTTTATATGTTGTCGAGATTATAGAGCTCTATAAACTTTGTGAGATGCTGCCTCTGACCAATACTCATTCATGGAGTCATTCATGTTTATTTGCATATAGAGCTAAGAAGTAAGATTTGGTCATACGTGGTCACTAAGACGCTTGTCAGGTGTGAGCTGACAGACCTATAGAGCTTAAAAGGGCCTCAGTCTTGTCCCAAATCAAAATGACAGCAAAAGAAAGTTCCAGGCAGGGGGCAGCAGCCTCCTCTGCCTGCAGGACCTGCTGGCGTAGGTCCCAGGTGTCCGGAACACATTTGTAACCTGCCTGGAGTTCCTGTTCGCCGTCTGCAGGTTTACCACTGTCACTAAATCATAACACGTCATAAATAAGCACCGCTGGGTCATTTGTTCCGAACGAAGCGATGCAAACGGTTACTGCACGAGACATGTCATGTTTATGACAGCATTACAGACACTTTATGATGTCAGGAGTGGGGGGTGGAGGTGGGTGGGTGGAGGTTGGAGTTGTTTCTCAGCTCCTCGGTTTATTTACCAGGGATAACAGACACATCTCAGACGCCGCTCCTCTGGGATAACACATTCTTGGATGACACACTCGGCTCATTTCACGGGAGAGTCGGATAGATTGCTGCTCTCCCTTCTAACTATCCAATCGCTCTTTGTTAAACAAGGCACAAACCCAATTACAAAGTGCCACACGCTGACAGTTTATTAACATCATCGCCGCTAGAGAGAGAGAGGCCGGGGCGGCTCGGCGGCGGCGGAGAGGGCGTACACTGCTCTTCCTGTTTGAGGTGCAGGGATGAAAGATCGCCCTCTTATTCAGAAGAGAAGGCTCGTGTTTGGGGAAGCCGGACAGGTAATCAGTTACACTTCATATTCATCTTCAGTGTTTTTGCGAGACCGTGAGAGACAACAAGCTCAGCGCCTCGGGTCAGTGTTGCGCTGTTTTGCAGAAAGCTCGGAAAGGCTAATAGAGTAATATTTCTGGGCTGCGTCTGATCTCAGCCTCTGATCACTTCATTAAACTGATGTTGATGAATGCACAAAGCAGCCGGGGCGCGAGCAGACGCAGCAGATGCATCTTAATCAAGGGGAACAGGAGAGGAAGGTGGGATGCATGTAATCGCTCACTCACTTCCTCCCCTCCTTTCCGCCTTCATCCCCACTGTAATGAACTCATTCATGACTGAGCAGATCTGCCACTTGGCGAAAAATGAAGAGGAACAGGGAGCAGACCTGAGCTGAGACCACCGGCGAAAACACTAACTACTGCTGCTGCTGATTCACTGAACATACGGGGCTTCACACCCATTCAACCAGAGACCCGTGACTAAACCAGACACCCAATTTACAGCTTCTTTGCTTTCTGTGTACAGAGAGTGCAACAACATGTACAGTTTGATGTCCATGAAGGATAACAGGGCTGCAGTTTGGTTCACTGTCCAAACAATAGTCCAAGGAATGAAACTTACAGTAGGAATTAAAAGGCAGAAGCTGTCTGTGAGTCGTATGAGAGTCTAAACAAGGTAAAAAGTCATTCTGAGGATGATTTTCTTGTACCCGTCTTTCTTCCCAGATAACTTTTTCACATCTTTCCATCTGGTTGAGTCCTAAAGCTCCTCTTGAATTAATTCAAACTCACATTGGTATTTTTTGTCGTTCAAAGGTGTAACTTTTGAACAAACCACCTTTTGAGGGTAGCTTTTCTGTAGCCATATGTAGCTGGAGTGACTAGCCGCCGCTAGCAAAGTTGCTCAGTTAGCCATGCCGTTAGGAAAAACCACAACTGTTCTGGTGACTTTGATCCAGTTGCTGTCCAGTTTGAATGAAGTGTGTTTTACAATGAGTTAACAAGGCGATTAAGCTCGTCTGAGTTCAGTCAGAGAGAGAAAGTTGAATTCAGAAGGTGGACAGTTATATTTTTCTTTTTATAATGAACAAAGGTGTCAAAATCTTTCCTTTGTTGACATTTTATGAGTTTATTTTGTTGACTTATTTGACTCAGTAGTGATCTGTCTACTTGTATATCTCCCACCTGAAACTATAGGCTGTCAGATGACCCCTGAGCTACAGAGTGATGTAATTTAATAATGTTTATTAATACATTTTTTTAACTCAAATTCTGACCATATACTGCACACATAAATGGGGTTTAAAAATAATGATAATGCTCTTAAGTAGTTTTTGTAATCTAACATGAAGATTGAGCAAACCTGACCAGCAACAGATTAATGGCTTTGCGATGCAGAGACCAGCTGGCCTTTATGTCTTCTTACTTTATGATGCATGACTCTGTGATGTCATTAAAACTTCATCATCACAGACTTAGTGTTCTCTCATTTTAGACAAGTTTAAAAGTCCCTATTGCGATATTTAACCTTCAAAAACATCAATGGAAGTTGACATCCATATTCTGAATATTGATACTTGTAGCATACTTGTAGCTCTGTTATCCCTGGCAAACAGTTGTAGCAGCATCAAGGTTCCAGTTCAACCAAGCATTTCTGTTTCCAAGACTTCCAGTGCCCATGAAAAGTACTCATCTGGAGGATGCGATGAATATGGCAGAAACTGAAACTCCCGGTTCCTCCTCCCGGTGGGTCTTCGTTAGACTTGTGCGTCTTCAATGTGTTTGAAAGCTGTGAAATTCTTTGTAGGCTTCAAGGGCCATTTAATGGCTCCAAGGTCGCCCACAAGTGGAGTGAAAGTGGGCCTTGAGGGAGATGTCTGCTGCTTACCGGTTAGATTTTATAGATTGAGAAGTATAGACACTCAGAGACAGTGTGAACACTGTCAAACTGGCAGTCGGCATCAATAAAAAAATGCTCTAAAAGCGCTGAAGGCAAACTGAAGAGGGAGATCATGCTGATACAAGACCCCTTCCTCTCAGACTTGGTGTATGTCTTTCTGGTGCACAGACCTGACACTCCTCCTTGCTTCAGCCAGCGGTGGACATCTTGTTGAGAAGACTTACCGTACTGTGGCCGGAGCTCCAGCCGCTTTCTGCTGCGATGGACAGAAACAAATTTTAGCCATAAATCTGGCATATGGCTCGCCTGCGGCCGTCGGCAGGTTTACAGCCACTCGGGGGGCGGGGGGGCTGTAGGAGGCGGGGGTGGAGGGGGGAGCGGCACTTCGTGGGCTGGTCCAGCCATTAAAATGGGCCACATGCCATTAGAGTGGACACACTATGGCATAATGTTGTATAATTCCCCTCTACTTTAGGCCGATTTATTATTCATTTTCTCTCCCGCAGGAGACGAGTCCTGGCCGCATTCACCAGGGAGAACAGACAGGAAGAAGCCTAATAGGTTAGTGTGTGTGTGTGTGTGTGTGTGTGTGTGTGTGTGTGTGTGTGTGTGTGTGTGTGCGTGCACTTTAGTTACATATACACATGGTCTAAGTAGAAAACCACTTATATGTAAAACTGAATAATCAAAACACCTTCCTTTTAGAGTTCAGAGAACTCGTGACAAGAGCAACTTTCAGTTTAATCGCTGCTTTTTTGCTGCTTATTCCAAGTTTTTATCATGTTTTTACAACCTGCATTGAGTTCATTTCACAATTTAATTGATTTCAAGCTCACAGTTTGTTGCCGTAAAGAACAATTTAAAGCTTATACTGAACAAATGTGATTATAATTACTATGTAATATATTGTCTAATATCTGAAACACAATGATGAACCAATTGTTGTTTTGGAACAGAGCAATTCAAATTCAGAGCAAAAGTTTGTCTCTCTGTGCTGTAGGTGACATACAGTCAACTTTGTTTATTACATCAAAGTCAGGCTCATCTGGTCAAAGCCTTGGGTTACACTATCTTCTCTGATCTTACTCTTGGGAAAGTAATCTACTAGATTACTTTGAAGAAAATCACAGTAACTGAAGTTCAATCCCACGTTACCTTCTACTTCACTGCAAATTCTGTGTTTGCATCTTTGCATAACAGCCAAATCATAGACCATCTATTACCAATAATGCAACCTGGGATCACAACAAAGTTAAGACAGTTAAGATGAAATTGAGATTGTAAATGCGTCTTTATGCATTTATCTGTCAAAAACCTCACTTTTGAAAGCAAAACTGTCAGGTAACCAAATCCTGCCAGTAGCCTGTTACCTTACAAGCAAAGGACAGAAACAGGGGAGAAACTTTTCAAAAACAGCCTCAAACATTTGTTCTTTGGCAGATCACCACAGTGAAATGTTTGGCGTCCTGACAGCCGGTTGATCCCTCTGGGAGGTCACAGAGTCCTGCTCAAGGACACTTCAGCAGGTCGGAGGGCAGCCAGCTGCCGTCAGCTCACAACCGTTTGTGTCTCTGCAGTTTATCTCTTTTACAATTGTTTTATTTGGCAGCTGGGGAGGATCTTTTTTTTTTTTTTTTATGTTGGCAGTTTGCCATCATTAATCAGCTACTGATGAAGAGGGACAGAAAATAAATATCAGACAGAGAAACTCTGAGGACAGTAAGGATCAGCTCCATCAAACAAAACAGGATGCAGACCTCAAAGAAGGCATGTACGTAAAAATAAAGAACTGCTCTCTCAAATAGTTTCTTACTGTTTGGAAAACATTGTTATTATGAAAATTCTTTGTTCCCCTTCGCTATTTAAGTGTCTGGAGGATTGTGAGAAACAGACTGATGAGCACAGTCTTGTTTTCTTTGTTCCTTATTATTGTGCTCTATGAGACTTTTCCATCCCTCTCACTGTTATACAGTCATTTATTATGAGTCAATACGTTCAGACTGCAGGGTGAGTGACTGGTTACGTTCGTACCGGTGTGACTGAATAGATATGTCTGTTCCTGTGATGATGGGAGGCCCAAATCTTATCACAGTAATAGATATGTCCTGTTGGGCATCAGAGAGTTTGAAAACTCGATCCACTTCATTCCTCTACGCTGAGAAGAAGAGAAGTGATTGCGAGTGAATGTTTAATCAACTGTCCTGAGTAGAAATAACATATAAACAAAGCAAAGGGTTTAAAGATATACATATTTTATACCTGGACTGTACATTCACCATAACATGAGAGGTTGTTGAAGCAGGGCTGAGGTTCAGGACCAGCTAATATCAGATGGTAAGGGAAATGATGAGTTTTGTTATGATGGTGTCAAGCTGGACAGCCCCAGAGAGGAAGAGTCGGAATAAAAGCCATGCTAATCCAATTTGGTTTAAAGTCTTTGCCCATCGCTCATATCCGATCACAGGAAAACGTCCAAATAAGACGGAAGACACTGGCAAAACAGTGTGAAATCAAGATTGCATATCCACATTGTTGCACTCGACAGGCGACTGTGTTCCAGGCCCACGAAGCACAGGACTTCAGAGGGGCGAGGAGAGGTGGACTTTGTGTTTATAACATCGATGCTTAGTGCTAACACACGGTCCAAGTTGATGGACAGTGCGTAACTGGTGTCCAGTTTTGATGTGAAGAACAATGTGAACAAGTTTTTGTTGGTTGCAGTGATGTCACAATAGTGTGAAGACAGTCCCTTTTTGTTCATCATGTTGTCTTTTGTCAAGCTCTGTCCATCCTATGTTGGACATTATCATACAAACCAAGGACCAAGGGATTTTCAGTAACCTTAGGTGGTTGACAGAGTTTGGTTTGAGATGATGGCGCCATCTGAAGGTCCAACAATCTTTAAGATGTTTCAAATAATTGTAAAGTGAGAAAATCTTGAGAACCTTAGGCTTTGCAGCTCTCTTTCCAAAGGCTTTTTCTTCTCACTTGGAGGGTAAGAGGAGGAAAATAAGTCCTGAGAGAAGCGATTGTCTGCCCCATCGCCATACAATCTCTTTAAACGCTTTAAACCTGTAAGACGTTCAGCGTTCCTCCTTTAATCCTCCTGAGAAGACGGCCTGAAATGGGAGGAATGCACCCGATCAAACGACCCCTCTCCTCCTCCCCCCGCCTCCCACCTGAGGACCAGAACAAGGATGCTCTGTTTTCAGGGGGATTCACAGGTAACCAGAGCCCAGACACTCTCCCCCAGTAGGATCACTTTCCCCACCTGAAGCCGAGCCTTGTCCCGCACTAAACGGCCGCGATGTAATTAGTCTGCGGGACACAAAGACTTCAGCAGCCCCTCCTCGGCCCGCGCAGAGAGGACAGACGTCTCAATGACTCATTAGGAGACAACAGATTAGATAGCGGCGGTCTACTATGTTCTCCGCCCGCCGTCCACCTGCCGATAGGTGAGCTGGATGCGAGCTCCACCCCCCCACTTCTCTGCAACTCTCATTACCTGTCCAGAGCAGAGGTCGGAATCCCTCCCACGGGACCTGCTAATGGATCTAACGACGGGGGCGGCGGGTTGTTTGGTGGCAGCGTCAAGTTTCGTAGGCGAAAAGGGCGAGCAGCCCTCCGACCTCCAGTCCTGAGAGAGGAAGGAAGGAAAGAACAAGAAACGCGCTCAGATGAAAGAGGAGACGAAAGATGTAATTGGATGGTGATGGATACAGACCACACACACACACACACACACACACACACACACACACACACACACACACATTCTGACCCTTTCTCTCTGAAAATAGTCAGATAATAGTTGATCCAGGATTTGAGATTATGGAGGCATGGTGGTGTGTGTGTGTGTGTATATATATATATATATATATATATATATACATTCTGTTGGTGATGTATGACATACATAGTGAACACATATTAAACCTCACATTCTCTGTCCCTGAAAAGGCAAAAGGGAGATCCGGCCTTCACTCTCGGGCTGCTTTGTCATCTTATGGAAGCACTTCATCATGAAATAACAATTAATTATAAAGCAGAGACCTTGTAGAAGATGAGCTACAGCTCAAAATCTATTCTTTTTTTTTTTTTTTTGTTCTCAAATGAAAATGATATTGAAGATATTATTCGAAGCACAAAAGTCATCTGTTTTCCAAAGGCTGATTGCAAACAGTATACTACGCGCACATTATGACTACATCATAGTTTTTTATCACAGAATATAATATTATCATGTGATAAGAAAAATCTTATAGGGTTTTAAGTTTTTCATCTGCATCATTAATGAACACATCCTCATACTTTGACAACAGATTAGGTAAATTGCCACTGGCTCCCAATACAACAGACACAATGTCCCTATGTTACACACAAAACTGTACATCACATCAGTGAACTACATTAGTAACTAAAAACCAGTACTAATGATTTCTTGACAGTAGTGTCCAGGATGAGACAAGTCCTGTGCCCACTTCACACAACCATTCACCCCAACGTCCTCCCTCTGCTGATTTTATCACTCTTTATTCCACCTCACCTGACTTCCTCTGTGTCCCGCACTAAACGGCCGCGATGTAATTAGTCTGCGGGACACAAAGACTTCAGCAGCCCCTCCTCGGCCCACGCAGAGGGGACAGACGTCTCAATGACTCATTAGGAGACAACAGATTAGATAGCGGCGGCCTACGTTGTCCTCCGCCCGCCGTCCACCTGCCGACAGGTGAGCTGGTGAGCTCCACCCCCCCACTTCTCTACAGCTCTCATTACCTGTCCAGAGCAGAGGGCGAGATTCGTCCCATGGGACCTCCTAATGGATCTAACACCAGGGGTAGCAGGTTGTTGGGTGACAGCATCACTCACAGTTTCAAATGTAGTGATGTTACATATGAAACTGTAGGTCACTTAACAAACGTTAACAAAAAAAGTTATAAGTTCCTTTTTGGCAGTGCGCTGCAGATGAAGCTCTATTCACCAAACCATTCTCCCAAACCTCCATCACTTTACTTCACCGGATTTCCTCCTTTGTCAGCGTAGTGACTACTACAGCCACTAGAGGTCCAACACAAATATGAGTTGTAATAAGCAGCTTTCGCAGTTCACCTATGGCCTTCATTTCTCATTTTCAGTGGTGGCTCTGTAGTCCATTACCTTTAAACTGTGTGGTCTTTCATTACAAGTGTGAAGTCACAGCCCCAGTTGATGCCTTATGTAAGAGATAAGGCACAGTTTTTTTCATCGTAATTAGAGAGTTTGAGAGTTTGTCAGAATGTGCTAAATAAAGAGTGAACATATCGACTTGAAAGAAATCATCCTGGTGTTCACTGTCTCAGGTATGTTTGGTAACCTGACAACCTCAAACATTTGGCTGAGGTTGTTAATATCAAATACAATAATTCATTCAAAATAATGTTTTTTTTTTTGTTTTTTTTTTTTCCTTTAGTCTGTTCTCATCTCCTCTCTAATGGGTGGTTCTGCCTTCTGGGTGATGCTATCTAACACTTAAAATCTGCCAGAATATTCTTAGTGTTTTGCTCTAATTTGTCAGTCTTGCACACACAATGATTTGTTGTAAATGTTTTTGTTGTTTTGACTGTGATTCCTGTCTTCATTGGTGGGACTAAAAGATTGTCTTTTCTGGTGAGACATTAAACACAGCTTTTCATCCTCAAAGTTCGACAGGAGAGCGACTTTGCTTTCCAGCCATTGTAGGTGGTTTAGAATAAAGTTGAAACAATTAAATGGAATGAAAATGTAAGGTGTAGTGAAGTTTAACAAGCCTTCATTCAAACATGACTGACAGCCACCTGGTACCAAATTGACACTTGCATGGCAGGAACCTTCAACACAGAGACAGCAGAGAAATTAAACTCAGAGGGCCTTGGTCTGTTTCAATAACTGCATTTGAAAGTAAAAACTAAAGTGGGCATAGCTTACTTTTGTTTCCTTAAATGACCTCCTCTTCACTAACACTGGCACTTTAGGCCCACATAATATATGTTAATGTATGTAAACTGAATCAATTCCTTCCATCAGCATAAAAAAGAAAATTTGGGTTGGCTTTTACCCTCCACTGCATCTGTGATACGAGGGCCCACTGATGGTCCTGCAGTTAAAATATGGAGTCTAATCCGTCTCCAAAACGCCGTCCAGGTCGACGAGCTCATTTAAAATTTCCTGACGGACAGGACTGACAGCTGATCCTCCGAATAAATGGAGCGGCTCGTCAAAGAGGAGAATGTCAGGGCGGGCGAAGACTGCGGTGGCCACGATTCTGAACCCCTCATTCTGTCTGTGGCCGCAGGCTGTGAAGCTCAGAGTGAAGGAAGTGATGATAAAATGAGTTTTTGAATATGGAGTGAGTCCTTTTTAAACCTAATTCCTCATGGTCTTAACCCAGAAATACAGATCTGACATGTTGTAGAGAGACAGAGAAGAATCAAGGGCAATCCAATCAGGTCCTGTCAAAGAGGAGGAGGGCGGGGCCGTGACAGAAAGATGTGGTCTGCTCCCTAATCTTCAGCTTCCTCTGTTTCATTTGTTAATTAGCATCGACTCATGTGTTGCAGTGTTTGCTTGACACCATTGGAGTGTAAAAAAAAAAAAAAAAAAAAAATCAATGCGCTCTCTGATTGAATCAGTGGTCGGCTCGCTATGTGGTGGCCATCGAGCCTCTGATATCAACGCAGCTCCTGCCAACACTGTCAAACTGTTCACATCCTGTCTGATGTCGGGAGGAGCCGCTGAGTGGTCGTTATCAAACTGAAATGGGCCGCGATGAGCTTCAGCTTTGGTCCAACTCGACCAACAGGAAGGACTCCAGATTCACAGCGTTTTAGAGATTAGATGGTGAAGGTTTTAAAGGACAGTTCTGGTGTTTCATGTTAGTTGGCTGTGAAAATCAACTTTTCAAATCACGAGTTGTGTAGTTTACAGTCCCGTCTCCAGGATAAAATGAGGCATCGTCAGTGTTAATTTTGTTGGCAAAGACTATGACGAAAAATATTTGTCAACAAATCTTTTTCACGGACGAAAACTAAATGAAAACTAAATAAAAAAGTCAGATATGATGACGAAGATTGTGACTAAATATAACTGACTCTTTAGTCAATGAATAAAAACGAGACGAACATGTTAGGGAGGGACGAATGGAGAAGAGATCCAATCAGAGCGAATCTCTTGAGGGTTGCAGCAGAGTCATTCTAAAAAGCCACGGCAAGCTAAACGGGCAGCAGCATTTACACAGAAGGAGAACAAAGACAAGTTTGCAGAACTTCAGACAGTTTTGTGGACATTTTCACAAGAGTTAGGTTGTTTAGTTTAGTGGCTCCATAAGACCATGGATGATGGTGTCATTGGTATTGGTGGAAGATACTCTGCCACCAGAATATCCACATTAAAAGTGTGTGACAACAATCAGGGGTACGACAAGAAGAACGAAAAGTCTGGAAGGATTTAAAAGTATGAAAACACTAATAATGTTGAAAGACAAAGTCAGAGCCACTTGAACTAGTGGCTGGCCTTTATACATACAAACTGGCCCTCAGCCATTTTTTTTCATATTATCATTATATGAAGATGTATGGAAGTCTTTTTCTCACTTCCCTAAATGCAGCCCCACTGTAGATCACATATTTTCGCCTTTAGACCTGCAAATCAACAAATCGGTATCTTCTGGGAGTCTGTCCAGACTTTTTGATTTTTTTCTTCTATGTGAGGCCAAATGAATCAGTTCGTCTCTCTGGCAACATCAAGACAACTTCAAAGACTCGAGACTCATTCAATTGACTAGAGACCTGACTTGGTGTCCATCTTAAAAAACTTGCACAGCTCTGGCAGCGACTCAGAAAGAGAGCTGCTGTGGTCTCGTCTTTAGATCCCAAAATGAGTTTCCTGCACTGCCAACTTCTCAACAAAATCCAGTTTATTAAACTGCGGAAGTACGAAGCCATTTATGATAAAATCATTAATGTTCCTGCACTCAGTCTTCTTTCTCTCTATCCCTCCCTCTCTATCCCACTTTGCATTAAATCCACCATTAGATTCGCTTGGTACCACCGGAGCTTGTAGGCAATAAAACACATTGTTAAAGTGACATGTAATTACCCAGCCTCTCTTTTGACTAATTAAGTCAGTGCTGCCTATTATGTGGAAATGTATAAGGAAGTCAGGTGATCAATAACAGTGAAGGGGAGAGACAAGCTAATTTCTCAGCACTCGGATTGCTGAATCCTGCAATATCTTGTGTTTATTATGGCTCCGGGCGGCGGCTTCTCTGACATCATCGTGCATGCCATTCCACGCCACGCGGCTCAGAGACGAACACGCGGATCAGAGAGTGATGTTCCTCTGCAATAAAACAAGATCCTTTTAATTTCATGCTGCCATAAACTGCCAGTCATGTTGATGATGGGAGCAGGGTTAGCTCAATATACAGTGTTAGCCAATATACAATAATTCATAGTTTCATGGCTGATGCAGGCGAGCTTCAGAGCAGCACAATTGATGGTTTAGATAATAATGGGGGCACATATGAAACTGATTGATGGATGTGTCCAAGATGAGGGCATATAAAGTGACTCTGCCCCTCTGGTGCTCCCAGCAGATTAAAACAAACTAACCTGTGAACGATGCACGCGGTTAATTGAGTCCAGAAGCATGAATCCAAAAGTCTTAAAAGTCTTAAAGGTGCAGTTCACCCAGAAATGAAAATCCAGTCTCTATGTCCTTACCAGCATGCCTATGGAAAGTCAGCAGTATCTTAAACAACTGAGGGACTTGTTTTGGAACGTAAAAAAATATAACAGTAACAACAAAACACAATCAAAACATAAAATGACATACAGCTCGCAAAGTCATCCAAGTTTCCAGAAGCCAAGAGGTCCCAAATCGATTTGAATAGATGTTTTTTACGCCCTCAAAGCTCAGACAAACCCTCCTCAGATGGGTTGCATGCTAATGCTTTTGGCTTAGCTGCAAGCTTTTGATTTACAAAAGGGAGTTAATAACATCTTTTTCATGAAATAGGGGATCTCATTGAGACTGACGTGTTTCCATTCACCTCGGAAGTCAGAGCTCAGAGTCACGTCATACCTGAGTTGACTACAACAGAAAACAGCTCCAGACAGCTTAGCAGTTGTTAGCATTTGTTAGCAATTGCTAAGCATCTTTGCTAAATGATGTGGGGAACTCGGCAATCCCCTCATCATGTAAAGACAACGAAGAAGCCATTTTGGATTTTGGATCAGCTTTTTTGGGGGGTCAGCTGGTCCTTTGAGTTCAACAAAGAACACACTCCAAGTGAAAATGTAGATTTAGAATTTGCTTTGACATTGTCAACACGAATTCAGATGGGTAGAAGACAGATTTCCCACTGAGAGTTAGTGTCAGAAAGGTACAAACTTTCCTAAATGTGTATAATCAAGTATCAATAACTCTGTGCTTTAGGACCTAATGAACATGTCAGTAGAAGCTTCTTCCCTGGTTGTAATCTTTGTGGGATGTTCAGAAACAGGCTTGTTTGTCATCTAACTCAAGTGGAGATGAAAACATGTCTGAGATTCTTTCAATATGGTGAAGGGATGTCATTTTATAAAATAGAGATGTTATTGAAAACATGTTAGTGACGTAACACAAGAAGAGTTCCTTGTCAGTATGTAGAAGTTTGAACGAGGTCAGAACATCATGTACCTTCCTCAGCAGAGAATCAGGAACACGGTCTGACTGATCAGGATCTTCTCAGTTTCTTCTCTTTCCAACGAACTTGCACAACCAACCGAAACGACTGCTGAGAGTCCTTCTTTTTTTCTCCCCTTTAAACCTCCGTCAGGAAGAAAATGGAGCTCCTGTCCGAGCTGGACTGAGAGGAGATAATTCACAGGAGGAGATAGAGGAGAGAACGGCCTGAAATGAAGTGAAGAAAAGAGAAAGGAAAATTGATGGGAGGAAGGCGGCATAAACACGACGGGTGCTCCTGGTCCATCTCAAATGAAAATCCAATTTCAAAAAGGGCTTGTGGAGTTTATGGGAGGAGAAGAAGGAGGAGGGGAAAAAAAAGCAAACAAAAAGAGGACCAAAAAATTGTCTGGCAAAGATGAGCCGTGGCGAGAGGCATTGCAAATCCTGAGGGCCCGAGGAGAGACAATGATCTTCAATTACCAGCTGTTCTGTTCTCAATTTTAGACAAGAGCAAAGGAAATGAAGAAAAGGAAGACGGAGGGGTGGGAGGAGAAGAGGGAGGATGTAGGGGGAGATAGTACTGAAGAGGGGAGGAAAAAAAAAAACAAATGGGGAAACAAAAGGGGTCATATCACACGGGAGCAGCTCGGAAGGAGAGAAGAAGAAGAGATAAAGAGAGGAACAGAGCCCGGCAGAGGACGGACGTTATAATTTTTATTCATCTTATCCCACTGGAGCAGACACTTCTTCGTGGACTCCATCTCGTCCTGAGAGCTTCGCCACCGCCGCTCCATTTGCAGATCATATCGTTTGTAAACACGCTTTCTTCTCGGCGTCTTACACCCGCCTGACAGAGGGGGAGTTCTGTCATCAACTTCCCCGTCTTCCCCAACTGCTTCCTGGGTGTCGTTTGCAATTCAAAATGCCTTTTTCTCCTCAGCAGACCTGTGTGCACAGGACTGAGCGGAGACGGTAGCAGAGTCGAGCTGAGTCGGGGGGGAAACAGACCAAGGCCTGATTCAACATCCTGTTTGTCAGCAGCGAGTGCTGACACGATGTCAGGAGAACAAACATGAAACGGATCGCATGGTTCACCACCGTCAGACACAGTCCATCAGATAAACAAAGACACTGCATTCACTCTGCTGATATTTGATGCACTCCTCCTTTTTACGGTCGAAGGAAAATTCCAGCAAGTCATAAGTTGTTTTACTTTTGTCATGAGTGTCTCTCTCCGATCCACCACAGCAACCCGTAAAATTTGTCCTTGTGGTCAATTTGACTCCAGCAATTTAAACATCCAGAAAATCGTTTTCAGGTTTATATGTCAGGCACTCCATGTGTATGTGTTGACTACATAAATAGCATTTTAAATTAAATACAGCACTTCAACACCTACACATCCAGAACACCGATAATGTGACTTTGAAAATATATGCATAGACTGAAAATTGGATTGAGGGATTTTTTTATTTTTTATTTTTTTGTGTGTGTGTGTGTGTGTGTGTGAAGGTACATTATTTGTAAGTACTATTCTGTGTAAGCAATATCTAGTATCAAGACAGTAGCATGTATTACATACAGGGTCAATTTGTCCGCAGGAAAAACATTCACAATTTCAAACATTTCTACATTTTCATTGTAAAATAGAACCTCATCATCACCATCAGTTCTTGGCTTTCATTATTTTACAAAAAAACATACAAAAAAACATACAATTTGAACACTGTTAAAGATTGTCCTATGCTACTGTAACTGATATACTTGCAAATACGTTTGTGTGAGATAGTCCACAAAGACACATGGTAACCCATATTACTTTCAAAGCATATGAACAGCATAAACAGAGCATGAACAGCATATACTTTACAGCCCACCAAAGGCAGAGCGCAGGCTTTTATCTGCACTACTGTGCACGTGATGTGCAGAGAGTGTTTGCATGCTCCCTGCAGACATATTTCTTACATCTCACACACATGTTGCTGGTCTTAGAGTCTTGGATTTCAAGTGGGACAAACCTGGCACCTGCCACATTTCTTGCCTGCAGTTTCAACCGCTGGAGGAGTTGGGGTATGTGTTACCATTTGGATCTTCTCCACAGCAGTTGCAGCAGCTGTTGATGCTCATGGAAAGCACTGTCGTCTTCCAACATGAGGTTTCACCAGTGCGTAATCCAGTTGCTCCAGGAAAATTCTTCTTCGACTCAGTTTTCCGCTGTTCCGGCCCTTGTGTATTTCTCACTATATAACAAAGGCATTGTATGTACTCACATCAAGTCATGCGTCAGCAGCTGTATGTAGCTGTGACCTTGTCCAGGTTATCAATGCCTCTCTTTATCTTACTATAGTCCAAGACCAGTTGTGGTTTTATGTCTGTCTGCATTGTGCTACACTCAAAACAGAGCTGGTGGGGTTGATGAATGATGGAGCAGGAAGCAAAACTGTGGCGGAGCTGTTCTGCAACGTACATGCAACCACAGTAGCATAACATCATGGTGATAGGCCCTGGCACAAATATTTTTTTTTGTGCCCCTAAACACAACTGCATGCAAGCACGCACACACACACATGCTTGGACACATGCACAGCCACTTTTTCCCAGTGGGCTGATCAATAATGGGCCAATGGATGGCCGTTTTTTGATTTTATTTTTATTTATTTATTTATTCATTCATTCATTCATTCATTTATTTACAGGCATCAAGATCACTCATTCTTACCTTACCAACCCGCCCCCAGCTATTTCATTCACAAAGACAGGGGCCTGTGGCAATTCTGGACAGCAATCTCTCCATCATATTAATATTTTTGAAAGATGATGAGGTCTGAATTGCTTTAGCAGGCCCTGCACTCAAACCCACAACTTCATAGGTTGAATAGTGTTACAGACTCTGTTTTTTACTGGTTTCAAACTTCCAGCACTAATTAGTACACACAGACAAAAAAGCAGCCAGAGCAGCACAAACTGCCTGTGTGAGGATAATGGAGTGAAGAGGAGCTCACACATCCAGTGGACACCGGCACAGTGGACAGATGGCAGCAGATCATCTCTGGCAGCCACAGTGCAGAAGAGTGGAGGCTGTTATAGCAGCAGATTGTTGCCTGTGGTGTCAGACTCACATGTTGACCTGTCACATATGGCTGGACTGCTGGGATGTACCATCAGTCATGTTTAACAAAATATTGTTTCTTCACACATTAGGTCACGAGCATGTACCGAAATTCACTTTTGGGCAGAAAAACAAACAGTTTTACTATCAACTTAATTATTCAGTGTTATCTCAACAGCCACTTATTTACACAACCAGCATTTGGAGTCAACTGATAAATGTTGCACCTTTTATAAATAAATATTTTTGCACGTTGCATACAGATAATTACAGATGTGATTGCCCTTTCTATTCAGAACACTTTATTTGTCCCCGGGTGGCAATTACATTCTTCCTCACTGTGTGGAAATACACTGGTCAGCCACAACATTGTGACCACTGACAGAACAGTGCATTGTAATGAAATGATTTCACCTTTTGGGAGGTCTTGGGCTTCTGGCATTCATGTGGATGCCAGTAAACATAACTCACCAACCCAAACATAGCTGTCCCCCAGCAGGACGACGTGTCCTGACACACTACGGACGCTGCTCAGGCCTGAAGAGGTGGGTCATGATCAATGCTGATCAATTCACCTGTCAGTGGCCATAATGTTGTGGCTGATCTGCATATTATTCCAGCTGTTAGTCCTGGGGTTCAACATTGTGAGGATGCCTGGGGGTCTGCTGTAGGAGGACAGTGTTTTGTGGAGCTCGGTTCAATGATGACTTTGAGGTTAAAGTCGCTGGCATCTTCCTTCATGATGGGAGACAAGAGAGACAGAGGATGATGATGCAGGCGAGCTGCATACTTCACAATCCATTTGATCTAAATATGTTTTTATTGGATGGTGAATGGTGTATGTATAGCACTTTTCCAGTCTACTGACCACTCAAAGCGCTTTACAACACTTGTCACATTCATACACTGATGGCCGAGGCTGCCATGCAAGGTGCCAACTGCTCATCAGGAGCAATGTCTGATCACTATCTTGCTCAATGATACTACCACATGCAGCTGGGGGAGCTGGAGCTTTGAACCAGCAACCATCTGATTACTAGATGATTGGTTCTACCTCCTGAGCTACAGCGACTCGTTCCAGGGACAGTAGTCCAATTATGTTCAGAGGGCGCTCAGCCACTGCCTCTTCTGTTTGCCGCCATCTTGTGAATTGTGTTTACCTCCAATCACTAAATCATTCCTCGTTTCCTCATTCATGGAATGATAGTTTATTTCTTGCTCCAGGTGGAGGCACAAGTCAACCATCTTAGTATTCTAACATGATGTCCCACCTGAGACTGCAGCACAGCTAATCAGTGGCTGATTATTTGTTTCCGTCTTTCTCTTGTCATGTCTATAGTTTATTTTGTGCTTTGCTTTGCATCCTCCCTGTTGTTTTTATGTTGCTAATGTATTCATGGATTGAGTCAGGCCAGAACCGCAGCATTTGCCATGCTAATTGCTGGCAGATAAACAGCGCGGATGCCCTTCCACCAAAACATGAAGCCCCTTTTTTTTTGTGGTGGAAGTGACTCCTTCGTTAACTGAGAGAATGTGGCTCTGCATCCAAACAACGACAACAAAAGGCAGGAGGCATTAAAGTGGCTGTTTACCCCCCTGAAAGCTCACTGGGTCATCATCGACCTAATTAAACCGCTGAATATTTTTAGATTTTCTGAGATCCTGTCACATTCGAAGCCTCTGTTTGTTTACCTGCACTGGAACAAATAAAAGTGTTTTAAGATTTATTGCCAACTGTCATGTTAGCTCTCCTCCTGTCCGCGGTGTGAAAGTGAGTCCTGCTGGGAAGCTTTACATCAAACGGCCCCTTTAGAAACACCTTTAATTACTCTCTGTCTCTCTCTCTGTGAAGTCCTTGCTGCGTTTGGCTGTCGGCTCGTCTCACTTTCCACAGAGCCACCTGGATCAGATTCAAGCTCTTTTCTCCTGCCTCCACATCCTTCAGCACCTCATCCCCCCCATCTCTCAAATTCAAATGAGTTTTAACTGGCAGGACTGTTAAGACGCTCTGAGTAAAGTTTATTTATATATCACCTTTTTCCAGAGGCAGCGTCATGAGTCAGTGAACACAAAGTAAAAAGAGTAAAAAGAGCACAAAAATAGAAGCCTCCATCGTTCACGACCCTAACCGACCTCAGGCCCGCAGGGCACTTTTTTCAGAATAAGTTTAGATTTCTGAACAATGGACAGGTCGTGGTCACAGCTTATCCAACAGTTCATATGTGCTTGGTTCTGACTCACTGTCATGTGCCAAGTGTAAAGGCTCATTTATGCTCCCTTTTTTACAAACAGAAAAACAGATGTGTCCGTCACCGTACCTGTACTGCCCACAAACTTCCATGCACCTGTTCAGCTGGCATGAATGTGAACTAAGTCATCCAGTAGAGGGCAGCTGAATGTTTGACAAGGAACATGACAACAGTTTGGAGAAGTTGTGATAATGTAGCTGTTGTGAAAGCCCTAGGACAGTATCTACATTGTCCCTTTCCTGCCTGTGCTCCTCTTTTCAGGTACTTCCTGATGGTCTGGATACACCCACCTTGTTGAGAGATTGGTGTCACCTATTAAGAGCCTTTATTAGCCTGGTGATTCCAAGATAGCTCCCTCTCTCCCTCCTGGAAGGCTGGTGCCTGCTTGGACACTCCATTTTGGTATTGCTTAGGTTGTGAACATGTTAAGTTAGCCTTTAATTTGCTTCTGTTGAGTTGTCTTTATTAATTGATCTGATTTAATTAAAGGGATATTCCAGTACTAGTTTAACCCATGGTCTAACACACCGTGACATCAAGTACGACTAACCACATTTCTAACCACACTCGACTCGCAGGGACTTCCCCACATCAGGAAGATGTCGCAGGAGAGTGGTGAGTTGTGTTCACTTTACAATAGAAATCCGGCTATGTGCTGAGAACCTATTTGTACTGTTGCTGAAGTTTGGTGCTGTTCTGAGCATTATTTGTGGCTTTTTGATGGCGGTTTCTTGTTGGAGGCGTATACTGCAATGTACTGTTATCATGTGGTCATCTCTGAGGTTGCTAAAACTATGTAAGATAGCTGCAAACTTGATCTCTGGAGGGGGGTCTTACCTCTGGCATCACAGCCATGGCCATCTTGTTATTTATTTATTTTTTTTAATAATGAGGACTGACCAGGGCTGAGAACCTGAGGACGAGTTTGATATATTTATGTTTGTTTGATGGATTTCCATAACATTCATGAACTTATTTTTAATAGCTGGATATTCAGGTAAAAGACCTCAGTGTGATTCATGCACGTTCACCACATGTACCTGGTAACCTGACTGCAGCTGGAGTTGACTGGGACAGAAACTCAGACACTCCCAGCTCCCCTGAACCTCTCTGGGACGAGCTCCAACACTTTTAATTAAAACATCCAGCATCACATCGGCCTTGCTGGGCCCAAAAACAATAAAGGTGTCCAATAAAATCAGGCAGAGGCAGTGGTTAGCGACGTGGCAGCGTTGAGATCCGCTAACACTCTGAGAGTTTCTCTACAAACAAACTAACAGTGAATGAGAGTCTGGGTTTACAGGCAGTGCAGGGTGATGAGAATGACCCTTCAGAATGCTTTCAGCTGCCAGACCTTCCTCTGGGTGCTTCCCTCTCTAACACAGACAAGGACAGTGTCTGCAGGACGCACTCAAAGAGGACGTTTTTATCTCTCTTGGAAGAAAACGTCCTCAACAATGGCTGGTAAAAGCATCCTTCGTGCTTTCTGATGCTGTGAGGACAGAACACCCTGTAATCTAAAAAAAAAACTGCACTCATGATTACAGTGCTTGAGTTGTGGTGTGCGCAGAAGTTACCTGCTGAGCTCCACCTCCCCCCTGATATTTAACTCAAGGTGGGAGGGATCCGACCTGTCACCTCCACCTGCTGCTGCAGGGCTGACGGAGCAAGCGGTCAGGATACAGGCGTCCTCGTCTTTTTCCTCATCAGTCCAAATGACATCTCAGACACACCTCAAAGACAGAAAGCGAATCATTCTATGACATCACAAGAAGCTTTGAGGGGCACTGTCAAATCATGCTGGTGTAACATGAGTCAGCAGGTTTAGCACAAACTTGTGGAGTCAGTGCTCAGTAGCATGCTGTCATTAACGGAGGGGGAAACCAAATGCTGAGATACTGAGATATTCAGAAATGTGTATTCTTAATTGAGTTAAACAAATACTTTGACATTTAAAGCACATGCAACATAGTATTTTTATTAACAGTGATAGAAACAGAAAGGAGTATTGTGATTGGGTGGTTTCAAGACTTTCTGACACCGCTGTCGTTCAGTTGTGTACAATAGCTTAACCATATCTCTTATTCATTTCAATACATTCAAACCTGAGACTGTGTTATTCCTGCACTCTTAAATCAAATGCATCAAATGTTTAATATGTTGGGAAGCATTCTCAAATGTATTTATATATCATATTCAAATCATGTCACATTGTCCTGTGTAGTCTGTATGCACACACGCAATCTTAAGTCTCTGTGCAATTGTAACAATGAATAATTATAGCAAAGCAACCCAGGTTAAAACAGCAGACATGACAAGTAAACTGAATCTGAATTTTGCAGTTTAAAATTAGTCAGAGTTCCCCTTTTTCTTGTATGTCCCTGTAACTGTGTCTGTAGGTGCAATATATAACTCGCCATCAGAAGAAAGATTTTCAGGCTTCGTTGTCATCTCTGCCAGCTTAAGGTGTCCATTTTTTACAGTGTGCTCTCCATTGTGCATCACTGACACACATAAAAAAGTTCCTCTGCTTCAATTTGTGCCAATCTGACTTTGGAAAAAGGGGAAAATGTGTTCTTTCTCCACGGTGATCTGTCTTCAAAGTGGGTCTGTGTGTGCCGAGGAGGGTGGTGGTGGTGGTGGGGTGATAAGTGTTGGGGGATGTAGTAAATTTGAATACAATGACATAAAATAAAGCTGGTTGTCATGCTCGGCGGTTCTGCTCCGGCGGGCCTCTCCTTTCTGTCTAAAGCTGCTCGACACAGTTCCGGATTTACCAAATCCTCCGAAGACGAAACGAACCCTGTCGCTTCATTGTGTGAGAGCTGCCGTCAAACAACCCCCCCTCCACTCCAACCCCACCCTCCATCCTCATCCTCCCGCTGGTCCTCCTCTCTCTCCACACAGACGGGGGAGGACAGGCAGGAAGTCAGGTTGCAGTTTGAGCTCTAAAGCTTTTGGGGATTGGTTTCAATTTAATGTGGCAACGTAAAAAAGAATCAATTTAAAGTAGCTGGGTCCCCTGGGGTCACCTGGTCGAGCGAGCAGTGGAAATGATAGAGAGAGAGGAGGGGATAGAGAGATGAAAAGTGCAGATGAAGCGAACAGAGAGAAATAATTATGTGAAAACCTGCCATGTTACAAGGAAATAAGAGAACACTGAATCGCCACAATATAGTTAATTAGCGTCGTCTGTGTTTTTGTTCAAGTGATCTGTAACATTTATCTCCAAATGAGAAAAATTCTGAAAGGCTTAATGTGAAAATAGTTTAATGAGGGAGAAAAAAAACAATTTAATCACAAGGAGAAAAAATTGTAATGTTCCCCAACAGTATGACGCGTTGAGCTAAAAGAATAAAAAGGAAATGACTTGATAACATGTACTTGGTGTGAAAAAACAACATCTGTTAAGACTCGTCACAGAGAGTCAAGGGAGAGAAATGTTTCTTTATATAGGTGTCAACATCAAATTAACACTAAAGAAGAAAAGAAGAGAAATGAAGGACGGATGTAACAAGATCATCAAAAATAAATATGATGGATAAAAAGCAAAATCTCAACCAAACAAATGTGACTGTGGGCAGTTTGAATTTACTGAGCTGCTTGAAGAATAATGTAAATTAAAAACAAAAAAAAAAAAAAAACTGTGACAACACACTGAAAGATTTTCTTACAATTTTGGTCAAATATTTTTATTTAGGCCATTTACCAGACGCTTTTGTCCAACGTGACGCCGTGCAAGGTGCCGACCGGCACATCAGGAGCAGTTTTAGGGTTCAGTATCTTGCCCAAGGACACTTCAGCATGCAGTCAATTGAAAGTAAGATTTTGAATGCAGGACTTTTACTTGTAACAGAGTATTTTTACTCGGTGGATGATTAACTACGTGAATTACTGTAAGTCACTTTGGACGAAAGCGTCTACTAAATGCCCTAAAAAAAAATGAGGGCTGCTTCATTTGGTCAGGAGAATGATTCTTTTGTGGATAAACTACAAAACTTCACCAGAAGTGAAGTGAATGTTCACGGATACGGGAGAAGATGATGTTGCTGTGCATGTTTCTAGTTTGAAAGTCCAGAATAGTTAGTCCAGATAGAATTTTTTGGTTTTCTTTTAAGATACATTCCATTTTTATCTGTTTGTGTTCTTACATTTGTTTGAAGGGAGCTGTTTGTAAGTCCTAACCTCCTGATGCAGTTGCGGCTGAACCCGACGCTTGAAGCTCTTAGTAGTAAATATGATTTTTTACTGATGGACTACGCTGACCTCAGTTTCCGTTACCTGAAGATCGCTGGTGTCTGTGGATGATGCCTTTGAAAGTGAATTCTTCTTGTATATGAGTGGTGATTTGATTTGTGATATGTACTTAGATGGGAGTTATTACTTTTTTGTATTATTATTATTGGAAGAAGGGTGTCACAGCGAGTGAGGAAGGTTTCTGCTGTTCCTCAGGTACTGGGCGCCACCATGATGGTCCTCACCTCCAGGCGTAACGTGTGTCATCTCCTCAAGCGGCGTGAACCAGGACTCACTTCATAGAAGCTGCTGTTAGGAATGAGCCACTACGCTTACTTGTATGCATAATACTTGTAATTCTTACCATGACTACTACCAGCCGCACTTTGATTGCAGGACTTTCGCATTTAAAGGAGCACTAAGTACTGCTACCAAAGCAGTACTGATGCTCTACCTGACAGATTTAAATTCTTCCTGCACCCCTGCTCGTTATTATTAACCGACACCCAGTCAGCAGCTCCATCAGGCCTCCCAGAGACGGAGCACAGGACAGAGAAATCTCCACGGGTCTGATTTCACCGTTAGCCGCAGCTTTAATGATCCCTGTAGGGATTTAAGAAGGAGAGAGGACCCTGCGGTGGGAGTTGATCCAGAGGCCAGGGATTTAACCCACTGCTTCTTTCCGGAAGAGACGCTGGAGAGGACATCTTAAAGTGGAGAGGTTGTCAGTTTAATCCCAGACTGGAACTGCACCAGTGAGACGGCAAGAATGTAGTGACAAATTAAATCTGCAGGTACAGCAACTGCTCAAAGTGCTCATGAGGCTGATGCTAGAATTACTGTCCACATACTCAACACTGTTTTTTGTTATTTCAGAAATATCTGGGTTTAGTTATTTCACCACTGGAGATCAATAAAGTTGTATCTTCTATTAGAAAAACAAACTGTTCTTTGACGTGATGATGGGAGTCTCCACACCCAGACAAACACTGAGTGGTCCTCAGAAACGCATAGCTTTCTTACTGATATTGTGTGTGTGTGTGCGCACGCGCGCGCGTGTGTGTGTGTGTGTGTGTGTGTGTAATTAATGTGTAACAGGAAGTCCTCGTAGGTTCAGTTTCCTTGTTTGACTCGTCCAAATAAAGCTACGTTAATCTTCCAGAGCAGAGTGTTGACTGATGTCTGAATCATGATGAAGCTTTCTAAGCCGCGCTGTCAGCACGAGAGGAAGTGGGAGGGGCACTCTTTTATTCTCCCGCAGCATAACTGTTTGTGTGTGTGTGTGTGTGTGTAACACCTCAGAATAAAGCCTCCTCTCTGTGATGGTGTGAAGATACACTCTGTTAATCTCTAGCAGCTTGTTTTCAAGAGTTCAGCAAATAGCACTCAAACATAGGGTGAAAACACACATGCATGCACACACACACAGACACACGCACATGTACATGCACACACACACACACACACACTTGTACATGCACGCACATACACACACACACGCACTCTACAAACACTCATGTGTGTCTGTTGAAAGATGCACAACGATGCAAATGTGTTCACAAGTGTAAAAACACACAAAGCATTGCGCTGACACATGAACACATGACAAAAAACACAAACTCTTGCTCACTTGCTGCGTGTCGCCCTGCTTTACTTCCTCTCCAGCTTTTGGTGCATTCGGGTGATGTTTGGCGATTTGGAAATTTCAACCACATATGTAAATAAATAAATAAATGAATGAATAAAAAAAAAAATAGTTGTGGTATACTTAGCCCAAACCAACGCTCATGTTAAAAAACAATGACATTTCTTGAATCTTACATTTTCCAAGTCTACAATTGCACACTATCTGTTTCAGCCGATCCAACCGTTGGACTAGTAATCACTATATCACCAGACAGAGTTATTGAGTTAGGAGAAACTTTATAAGCTTTGTGAAACTCTGTCTCTGACAAAACATTGAGCATTAAATCAGAACATGAAGTTGTTTGTCTCCTTGTAAAAAGTGTCAGTTTGTGGCAGCATGTCTGTACCAGCCTGTCTGCTTCTGTGTCTTGTGCTAAAGTCTTACCTGCCAACATTTAGCAGCTGTTTGAACACAATGTTTTACTGATCTAAACATGTCACATTTTACAAAGCCACAAAACAGTAACCGATAAAGGCTACTTCTTTGTCCCTGTGGAGAAAGACCCCAGACTGCCCTTACAGCTCAGAAGTGGTTTTCTAACTGAGGAAACAAGTTCTTAAACTAGAAAACTCACTAAATGTTGAGAGAATTTGCTCGTAATTCATAGAACTTTTTTTTTTTTTCCCCCGATTTTTTTCTGATCTTTTCAAAATGATCTTCAGGGCTGGAGGATTGCTTATCAGGCCCCAACTGTAGCAGCTTAATGTCAGACATTCACCTAAGCCCCATTTGCCTGTCAAATGTCTGTAAATGATTGTTAATGTCTACATGTAATGATTCAAGATTTTTAACAACTTAAATTTAAAAATGTAGCTGTGCTGATAGAGCTGTGACAGCATGAAGGAAAGCTCATGGTGTCTGTAGTGATACCGGTAATAGAGTCTGCTCATTGTGTAGATAGGACGGGATAATGGTTCAATATAGATTACAAAGAGCAGGGGAGTCAGAGGACACCCCTGTCTCGCTCCACAGCTGAGCACAAAAGGATATTTGGCTGAGAGTAATTACAGAGGCTCATGGGAAGTCACAGAGGGTTTGAATTTAGCAGGTGAAGCCCTAGGCCAAACCCTGCTTTCGAGTAATTCTTTATTATCTCTGAAGGGCAATTTGTTGTACAGCCGGTGGTCAATTCAGATCAAAAACCACAAACATGAGAAGCAGGACAGTGTCATGTTCACAATAGCTGTGAGGAAGAAGTCCAGCCTGAGCTTGGGTCATACTTGTTAAAGCTTGGGCTGGGGCCAGCAGCTAGTTTGCAACATTTGACTTGCTCTTTTAGCTGTGCAGTTTAAAACAATCCCTGAATAAGCAACTCATGTATACACACACAAAACAGCCATCGTGACCGTACCTTGGCTACCCATGAGTCACTCTTCACAACTGTGGCTAGCTGTTAAACATGTCGCTGCTGCAGCAGTTCTGTTCTCTGTTTAAGGGGCTGTGTGCTTTGTTTTCTGAGTTAGCTGCTGAACAACAGTTTTGTGGGCTGTGTACTGTGAGGAAAGGGCATCATTATCATCGCTTACCATATCACACTACCTCATATCTTACTCACATGTGAGAAAACCACATATGGCAAACATTTTGACTACACTAGCTCTGCAATTTGTCATGATTAGCTTGCTAATAGCTTAAAAATATTGACACTACCGATACTACGCTTGGGTTTTGTAGACTGACTCAATTAGGTCGATATATCATTTCCATTTTCTCTTTTCAATGTTGTGCTCATTTACTTATTTTTCATCAACAAGTAGAGCTGTCTGCCACGTGCACACATGTATGCCCTCTCTTCTGTTGTGCTGTTGTCGTGTTGCGTGCCGGTCGCCCCGTTGCACACCCCGACCACCGGTTTCATCTGACATGCAGCTGTTGGAGCTACTTCACAGCTGCAAATGAAAACATTGTGAACTGTGATGCGTGTAGGACAGCTGCTAACATCTGTAGCAATGTTGCAAACACACTCAAACACATTGAAAACAGGAGAAAGTGAACACAGAGAGGGAAAGAAGAGGAGGGAAGGGGAACATCCAGGTATTGTAACTTGTTGGGTTTGGACCCAACTGCAGGACACACCACCACACCGACAGTTAGTGGAAAGCCTTAACTCTCAAGACCTGTAGGCAGGCAGGAAATGCAGGAAATAATCTGCTAGCAGGAAAACCAGTGTGAATCAATAATCCAGAGCAGACCTGGTTAAGTCGGAGGGAATAACACCAAGAGATTTTTTCGGGAGAAGAAACCCATTGGAGTTTTTGTTTGAGTCTCCTGTGGCTTATTCGAGATGGAAACAGACATCGAGGAAACTGGCAGGACACAGGCTGTCGTGGTTGTCTGCAGATATCTCCTCCCCTTCAGGAAATGGATCCTCCTCCTCTGAGGTATCAATGGGAGGAGCCTGTCCCAAATTGCCGCCTGGTCCCAAATAAACGCCTGGTCCGTTAAGCGATTGAAACGAATGCACCGCCGATACTTACGCCACTGCTTGGAGCTGCAACATGCACGGGAGCATGTAGTTTTTTCTCATTTGCATCAGACTGAAGTTAGTGTGCCTACAGCTCGGGAAGTGGCTTTTCTGATGTCCAGAAGGAACGCCACTACATTCAGCAGAAAAACTGCTCTGAGATTAAGCCAGCTGTGATGGTATGTTCTTCACTGCAGGAAAGCATCTGGAAAGGTAAAGAAAGACCTGGGCGTATTCAGTCTCTGAAGATAGATCGCTAGATGCCCTCAAATGTGTGAAGACAGAGAAGATCGATGATGCTAATTTGACTCAAGGTGCTAACGTTAGCTATTCAGTGGATTGGTCTGCATGCAGAAACGATAGATTACCTTTGTAAAAAGCCATTGAATTGACCCTGCATGTTTCAGAATCTTTAATGTAAATGGATGATGAGAAAAGTGTAAATACCTTTTAAACATTTGTATGCAATTTACACATTGTTTTGCTGATATGATGGCTGAATTAAAGGAAATAATTGATGCTGCAGTAATGGAATCTAAATGATCAGTGAAGCTAAAGGAGAGAGCACTGGAGGATAGATTGCACAGGCTCACTGATGTTAGGACAGGAGTATTAGCTCAGATAACGGTAAAGAAGTTGAGGACTTGAAGAGTGATGCTAGCAACTTGAAAAAAGTGTGAGAGTGCATGCCTAATGATTTCTCCACCCTTGTCATTAAGTTTAAAGAATTCCACAAGCAAGTGGGAGATCTTCTGCCTTAGGATGAAAAGGCTGTTGTTCTAAGTAACTGGTTTGAACCCAAGATGTTGGCTATCAGACAGAAACTGAAAAGTGGATGGATGCTATGGGTGAGAGCAAAACAGAGGAAGAAATTAAAGATGAAGATGACTATACTGGCCCTGTTGATATTGCATCACAGGTGTCAGTTCGTGATTGGAAATCTGCATGAGCAAAGGGTTCAATTGTTGGACGCTCATCTGTCATGTGTGCTAGATCATCAGTTTGTGCTAATTAAGAAGCAAAGCTAGCTGGATTGATTGAACTTGCTGCAGCTTTACAGCACTGAAAAAAAAGATTAACAGTTGAAAAAATGTTTTATTATCCAGGCTAGACTTAACTTGGTGTGTTTAAAGAATAATTATTTGTTATAATAATTATTATCCTTTTACACAGGCTACAAGTGATGCCAACCTTAAAATTGCAGCAGTCCTCAAGGCACTTTGCATCTTTCTTGGAGAGGATGATGGACATTTCATTCGGGAGTACATGGTAAGCCATTGTATCTGGTCACATTGCTGTCTTGTATTACAGAAAATGTTTTTAGCTCCTAATGTCACTCCTACACTAGATATTACAAGGTGCATAACATGACCTTTATTATGTGACCTCAAACCTGACTTGACCACATAACAAGAGCAGCACTGCTACATTTCCGCTGACCATTTTTGTAAAGTATCAGTTTAAAAAAATATATTTTACATACCTTTTCTATAAAGACCATAAGGTTGAAAAGATGTATTAAAACAGCTATAAAAATGTATTTGCCTCAAAAAATTAATAGCAAGGCGTGCTGGAAATGCAGAAATGTTCATGTAAAGTGTGTCATTACAATTAAATGGTGTATGAAAAGGTTTTTTAATCGTTATTTTCAATTTTTTCTTAAAACATACAGGACATCCAAGGAGATTATATCATACAGACACATTCCATGGGCATCTTTGTCATCAACAAGGAGGGTGAAGAAGCTGGATATTATGATGATATTGGCATTTTTGTTGAGGGAGTCGTCATTCCGGACAGCATCGCATTTATAGCTATATTTCGTTGTTCCCTGCATAGCCTGTTCTCTGCAGAACCTGTTAAAGCTATAGCACTGAGGAAAATGCTGATTAGCGCTTAAGATGAAACTAAAACACTGAAGAATGTTTTTTTTCTGCTTGATTTTTGTTTCTATTGTCTGCTATTTCCTGGCTTTCCTGTCTGTGAATCCGCTGCTGCTAGCGGGCAGCAACGGACCCCCTCATGGACCAACGAAGGAGAGGAGAGAAAGAAGAAAAAGGGAGAGAAATGGGGTGGGGGGGCGCAGAATACAAGAGCGAATCAGAGGAGAGGGTCAGGTGGTTATTTATAGAAATGCGGAAGTAGGCGCCGTTGAGGTGTGGTTCTGCCCCTGAAACTTTGCCAATTAAGCTTCAATTCACTAGCAAGGACCACACCGTCAACAAGATGCGTTTAAGGATTTATTCGGTAACAAAGGAAAACAAAGTATCGAAGATCTTGGTTCTTTTCATTTCTTCAGGTGCCTTGTGGGGATTCTTGTAGAATCTGCTGCCGCTCTCGGGCAGCGACAGACCCCCCCAAATCCTCCAATTACTTGAGAAGAGATTGAGCAGATCTGAGATCTTTGAGATCTGAACAGATGTAGCGGTGGTACGTTTGGGAGGACCAGTGGCCCATGAGACATATGAAGTGCTCTGGAATGCCAATACGGGAGGCTGAAGTGGCAGCTCCAATTCTGAAGGAGTGCCTGGAGTAGTTGTCGGGCAAAATACCAGACAAGCCACCAGAGCAGGTGGCAAAAGTGATGGTGGAACCAGAATCGAGTAGCCACTTGGCCAGATTTGAAGATGAAGAGAGGATCTGTCATTGTTGTGCTCTGAGATTTATGGAATTGGAAGAAGTTTGCAAGGGTTTCGAAGGGATTCAGTGGTGATTGGACCTTGAAGAAGAAGACAGGTGTAGACGGACCACATTGATTGGTTTTGGTTCGCTTTAAGTGGAACACCATGGTGTCGTCTGAAAAGCGAGACAAGTCAGAGATGCAGGCACGACGGCTTGGGTCAAAGTGAATGGTTGAGGAAGTGAATTGGGAGCATCTGAGGAAACCAAAAAAGGCTAGCAAGAACATGGCTTGCAGTTTTTGGGCGACTTGAGGAGTGCTGTACAGATTGTGTGGAGGCAGATGGACAGCAAGTCGGTGGTAAGAGGAAAATGACAAGGGTTTTTTGCTGGCTCTTGGCATAGGAGTCCTTTGAGGAGGGAAGTAACCTGGGGATGGCTGGGGGCCAGGCCCGAACTGCCAGTTATTAACTTGGAGAAGAAGCTGATACCACTAAGGTACGCTTTGATGGTGTGTGTTTTGATTGCCATGATGGAATGTGCGTAAGTGATGAAAGAAGTCAAGGTGATAAGATTGAACAAAGGAAGGGTTATGTTGTATCGGTCGTGGAAGTGGTGGAAGCTTTTCCAGGCTGTCCAATAGGAAAAGAGGGTTGAGGGTGATAGGCTGTTGATGATGGAGCTCTGGGATTTGCTTATCAGGGGTATTAGCGCTGGATTTCCAAGTTGAATGTCAGTGCTGAATATGGAGTAACTGGCATTGGGAGCGTGAGGTGCCAAGCTTCTGAACTTCTGAAACGAGAAACTGGAAAGAGAGCCAGCAATAGCGTTAGCGGAGAACATATTGGTGTTTTTAATTTTCTGAGGGGTGCTGGGATGGCGGGTTGGTCCCTATCTTAAGTTCTCCAAAGCCGCATTCCGACCCAAACTTCCAACAGGGGTCAGAGAGTCAGCCTGACCCCCCTCCCCATTAGTCTGGTCTTCTGGTCCCCTCACAGTCCCAATCATCGACCCCACAACACTCTTAGGGTCCCCCAGCTCCCCAGGGGAATCCGATATCCTGCCTGACATCAGCACTGCCACATTGCTGAAGACGGTGTCTCCTCCCTCCTCGGCCAAGGAACTTCCCATGAAATCTCCCTCTTCCTCCTCCAAATTGTTCTCATGTATCTCCGCCACTATGACCCTATTAGGTCGCCTGTTAGGTCCCTCTGCAGTCCCCTTACCAGGCAGGTTAGAAGAGGAGTTTCGGGTCCCACTGGGAATAATGGGGAATACTGCGATCCCCCCTCTCTTCGGCCATGTTAAGGTTAGGAAGAGGGCTCTGGGATCCATTAGAACCCAACCTGACCCTGTTGACTCCTCTGCTGAGTCCCTTCAGTGTCCGCTCCCCAACCGAGTTAGGGTTAGGAGAGGAGCTCCGGGTCCCATTGGTGATAAAAGGGAATACTGGACTGATCTCTCCCCCCGGAGGTTTTCTCCACCCATGCTGGGGTTAGGGAGGGGGACCCAGGATGCCCAAAGATCGTCTTGGATTGGCGGTTGGGTCTTGGAGTCAGTTAGGATCAGAAAGGGAACTGGGTTTGTTGGGGTTAGGATGAGGGGATGAGACAGGTGCCAAGTTAGAAGGAAAGCCAATATTAACCCCTGGGGAGCAACTAATTAGATTGTTGGGGGGGGGGTATGATCGTCGGTCCAATGAGTGCACGTGGAGTCGTGGTTGGGGATTTTTGGGGTAGAGTCTCCATTTGTGATGACTCGTGAACCCCCACATGATCACTCCCTCCCCGTTCAGGGTCAGCCATTCCTCCTCATTTCGAGTGGGGTCCAGAAAAAACATTCCCCACCTCCTCTCCCCTCTCCCCGTGAGGCCTGTGATGTTGTTTTTATCAGTTCTGTGAAGTTTGTAGTTGATGTAGTTGACAGTCGACGCTTATATCTAACTTTCCCATAAGCAATTGCTTTTTTCCATTGCGGATCGGTCAAAAGCATAATAGTAATTGCAGTTAACCCTTTAAACCAAACCTTGGCAGATTGCCTTTGAAAACACTCACACAAACACAGACACACACACACTAAGCAGTCTAAATAGATGGCTTAGTCTTGGCAAAACTTGCAATGTCCAGCACGAGTGACAGCAGCAGTGGCAACAAAGCAGCAACAGCAGAGCAGCGACGAAGCAGCAGAACCGCGGCAGACACTGGCAAAGCAGCGGTACCGACATAGCAGTGGCCAAGTAGCCATGACTGATCAGCAGTGCTCTTACTTAGCATTAGCTTTAGCTTTAGCTTTAGCTTTAGCTTTAGCTTTAGCGTCCATAGTTCTGGTTATAAGTCTGGGTGCATTCGAATTTTCCAAAGAGGGAGAGGGGTGAAGATTATCATGCGTAGCGAGGAAGACAGCCACCGTGCAGCACACAACCAGCAGACTGTTAGAGAGAGAGGAGCGGAAAGGGAGCTTAGCACCTGGCTACAACAATAACTGATATAAGCATGTCAGAAGTCACCAATACTCTGGTCGGCAGCAGTAAACTCCAACTGATTACCTTGACCGCACTAATGTTGTTGGCAGGGTCTACACTTCTAATGGCAAAGACGTGTGCTCCTTGTGTTTTTATTTTGTGCGTTTTTTTTTCTGGTGCACTAATGTTGTTTTTTCTTGTTGGCACCAAGTGTCCTGTTTTTAGGGGAAGAACAGTTATGGGGTTGATTTAGTGGATGGTGGAAGTACAGGCGTGTCAAAGCATTTTTCCTGTTTGACCACCTAGATGGTGAAGCAAGGGAGGACCTAAAGTGTCATTCTGGCTCAGAGAGAGAGGACCCATATAGAGTACTGGCCATTTAACAGGGTTAGGGTTAGGTTAGGTTAGGGTCTGCAGGAGGCTTTCTTCTCCTTAAGGCAGCAGGAGGGAGAGACTTTTCATTAGTGAAACAGTGTGCACCTACTGGCATGCCAAATGAACATGTGTTGGATAGTTCCCTGCGTTAAGAGTTAAAGCCTTACTGTTAGAGCAGAAGCAGAGCAGAGTAGTGTAGAGTGCATGCTCCTCCTCACTCACAATTCCATTCACAGCCCCCATCTAATCCTGATGGGCAGTCTCATTTTGCTTCTGCGTCAGAAAACTAGTGCCCACCGAGCTGCAGAGTCACAATTTGGGTTGGGCCACTACTGGCTCACAAGCTTTTCCAAGTATCCTAGAGGTTTCTGAGCTGATTTCGTCATGTGCTGTGTGATGTGGACATGGATGGAGTGAACGTCCCTTGTTTGGTGGATACTGGTTCCATGGTGTCTACTTGTGAGAGTTTTTTTCACCAGCATTTTGTGCCTTAGGGTCAGGAGCGCCTCTGATTATGTTGTTGGCACATTGGACACTGTCAGTGATGTCAGCCCTCCCTCAGGAGTCACTGAGGTGCCATCAGGTATAGCGAACATGTCCTCTCATACAATTTCCCCTGCTGTACCCCAGCAGGTGGGAGAGATGGACCTGTCATCACTGTCTGCTGATCTGCAATGTCAGGTGAGATCTCTGCTTGGGCAGTACACCTCTTTCAGCTTACCTTTTCAGCTTACGATGGAGATTTGGGTTGTTCTAACCCCCCTGGGGAGGTGTATTCCACCCTCAGCATATGAGGTCACAGGTAATCTTGGAGAGCAGCAGTGCCTTTGCATCCCCCATTGTGTTGGTGAGGAAGTTGTGGTGTGGAGGGGTTACAGGTCAGTGACCTGAAGATCGCATCACTGCTTTTTGCAGATGATGGGGTCTTGATGGCATCATCGGCTGTAGATTTACAACAGTCATTGGATCAGTTCGCAGCTGTGTGTGAAGCGGCAGGGATGAGCATCAGCACCTCTAAATCCAACGCCATGGTTCTCAGTAGGAAACCAGTAGATTGCCTACTCTGGGTGGGGAATGAGTGCTTGCCCCAGGTGAAGGAGTTGAAGTGCCTCAGGGTTTTGTTCATGAGCGAGGGGATGATGAGGTGTCAGATTGGCCTGAGAGTCGGCGCAGCGGGTGCGGTGTTGCATGCACTTCACCGCACGATTGTGACAAAAAGGGAGCTGAGCCGAAAGGCAAAGGTCTCGATCTACGGGTCAAACTTCGTCCCTACCCTCACCTATGGTCGTGAGCGATGGGTCATGACCCAAAGAATGAAATTGCGGGTACAAGCGGCCGAAATGGGCTCTCTCCGCAGGGTGGCTGGGGTTTCCCTTAGAGATAGGGTGAGAAGCCTCAAGGCCAAGCTCAGCCAATGTTCCTTCTTTCAGAAGGAGGTACATTACCTGGGTCATATGGTTTCTGGTGAGGGTGTCTCCAGTGATCCAAGTAAAATTGAAGTGGTAGCTAATTGGCCATTTCCCACTACTGTCTCAGAGTTGCATTTTTTTCTTGGTTTCGCCAGTTATTACCAGTGTTTCGTGGAAGGCTTTGCTAAGCTGGCAGCGCCACTGCACAAGACTGGTAAGAAGTCTGAACATGGGGTTATCAGGTGTTGAACTGAGGAGTGCCAACAAAGCTTTCAAACACTGAAAACTAGGCTCAGCACTACACCAGTGCTAGCCTACACAGAATTTTCCCTCCCTTTCATTCTGGAGGTTGACGCAAGCTATGGTGATTTGGGAGAAGTGCTCTCTTAAAGGGTTAAGAGCAAGCCGAAAAGGTGATAGCTTACACTAGTTGAGGCTTGAGGCCCACAGAAAGGAACATGGCAATTACAGTTCCATGAAGTCAGAGAAATTCCGAGAGTACTTGTTGGATGATAAGTGTATTGTGTATACCTGCAACAATCCCCTTAGCCACTTGTCATCTGCTAAATTGGCTGCTACTGAGCAGCGATGGGCAGCCCAGATCGCATCTTTTGACTTTGAGATTAAGTATCGGTCAGGGACGAGTAAAAAAAATGCTGATGCTCTCTCTCTTGTCAGCATCCACCTGGTCCTGAGGATGTGAAAGTTATGCTGCCTGGTACTGCCATACCTCAGTCTTCGCAACAAGCTTTGGGGTTGAGGAACGTTCAGTAACCCAAGCTGCCATTGCAGCCTTGCCACAACACACCTCCCTGGAGATTTGTGCTTTTCTACAGGCTGACTGTATTAGCTGTTAAAGGGATATCCCGGTCTAAGTTTAATCCATAGTCTGATACCCCCCCCCCAGAGATAAAGTTTGCGGACCGCTATCTTACGTAGTTTTAGTATCCTCAGAAATGACCGCACAACAACAATACACTGCAGTAAATGGATCCAAGTATAAATCGCCATCAAAAAGCCACAAATAATGCTCAGAACAGCACTAAACATCAGCAACATTAGAAACAGGGTCCCAGCACATATTTCGAGGCATCAAACATTTGATATCGTTGCCGGCTTTGTCGGAAAAGATAAACAAAACTCACCTCTCCAGTTGCAGGCTCGTTGTGGGGAAGCCCTGTGAGTTGATTACCGAGTGCAGTAGAGTTCTGCAGCTCAGTGAATATCATTACTGCGGGACTCTACTGTACTCGGTGATCAACTTGCAGGCCTTCCCCACAATAAGGAGGCTTCTTGGGTGGTATATTTTTGTTACTTCCCTTTAAAATCTGCCCTGTGTTTTCATGATAAAAAATGTTGGTATTGGTGATATTGGCCTTGAATTACTTGCAATTGGTTAAAAAACATATTTTGTGGTATTGCCCACCTGTACATGACATACATGACATCATAGAGACATACAAACAGAGTCCATATATTGTATTAAATGTGCATTCCAACATGCACTCCAGCAGATATGCTCTTGCTTTGGTCAGACTGAGACGCTCACTTCCTCCCTCCGTCTGTTCTGTCTACTCGTCTATTGTTCTGCTGGTCGGTAGTGTATTTTATCACGCTGATTTCACTTTTCTGCATCAAGGCTATTCTCATTTATTCGCCCCTCTTTGTCATTTTCTGCATGCTGTAGTCCTCTCCTTGTTTCCGCCATGCTGCGTTCTCTTGTCATTTGGCGTCCTTATCAGGCTCAGCGCGGCCGTCGCTTGTCATCAGAGTTTTGAAGTTTGTTCGCTTTCATTTGAGTGTGAGACGGGATGTTGTTTTCATATCTCTCCAGCACAAATTTGTAATTTTCTTCTCTCAGTTTGTCATCACGTTTTATCACCACAGGGTTTTTTCTTTCTTTTTTTTTTTTTTTCACTGTACAAATTAACTCAACCAATTTCAAATGGATCAGTGGGATTTTGTTTTTCCTCCTCCCTCCCCATCAGTGTATCAGAAGGCACCTGGATGATGATGTTTTTTGGATTGACACTCTAAAACGCTAAATCACTGAATGTCACATCAGGGGGACTTTCAGGTTGCTGTAGTCTTGGATATTCTAAACAAAATGTCTCTGATAGGAAATGTTGTTTCCACACATGTTGTGATAAACATCCTCTCTTAGTGTAGCTATATGATATACAGTATTATTTTAAATGGATGTGTTACAAAAAGGGAGAGTATATAAATTTGTCCTGATCATCCAAGGATAATCTGCAACATGCGTTTGTGTCACTGCTGTCGCAGAATATTTACAGTAATGGAATGTATTATTTATTTATATATTTATATATTTATATATTTATGGATAGATAGATAGATAGATAGATAGATAGATAGATAGATAGATAGATAGATAGATAGATAGATAGATAGATAGATAGATATCCACACGCATAGTTTGAGTTAACACTCTTTTCTTTTTTGCTGCACGTGTTTAATTATTGCCTTAAATGTAAAGATCTCAGGAATACATTTTCACATTCTGGCACCTTTAAAATAAATAAATAAATAATAATAATAATAATTAGCACTTATCTGACCATCAGTATTCAGGCCACTATCACTGGATTATTTTAAAAGTGAAGAAAAAGTTAAAACATTTTAAGTTATGTACCTTCAAGGAAAACAAAATCTATCATGTCTAAATGGATTTATGTACATTTGTTTATTTGAAAAGTTGTTGTTCTGAACAAAAACACAAAAAGTCTGACTTTTCAAAGTGGCAAGTTGGTCACATTTGAATAATGCTGAATTAGCTCAAAGCACTTCCTTTCTACAATCTGTCCATGGATGTACAGATAACTATGACTGGATTACTGTGATGGTGAAGAAAATATGAAAATGTTCTGATTCTCAGGCAAGTTCTGGCCTTTCAAGGAGCATCTTTTTTCAACAATTTCTAAGTAAATTTATGTATTTATTCACAATGGGGATAATAATATGAATGTTGAATTTCCATATGAACATGAAACTTTGTGATGCACAGAGTATCTGTCTCTGTTTCTTCTTTCAGACATCGCCATCAGTGCTTCTGTTGTGTCTGTTCTGGTGCTGAACAGACCCAGTCTATCTGTGTGGACGCCAATGTCAAATTCAAAGGAATCCACGAATGAAAAGTCAGTCGAGAGGAATCTCGGAATGAAAGAAAGAAAGCTCATGCATGAGAAAAGAATAAAATGGTAAATGGTATGATGCTGCTCAGGATACAGAGGCGATGTTTGAGAGAACGGCTTTTATAGAGGAAAAAGTCATCCTGGGAGGTTGTCATGGCAAAATCTTTGTTTGTTATGTTTCAGCCCGTCTAGTTTTCTGAGTCAGTCCCTTGTGTCAGCTAATAATTGATGATGTCCTCCTAGGTTTGGTGTGTTTTCTGTCTTATTCGTTTTAGATTTCTTTCTTTTAAGCACCAATTTTCTGTCTCAATTTTGGATTTCACAGCTTGGAGTCCGCTCTTCTCTTGTATCTGCACAGCAGTCTGTGAACACAACTGAGCAGGTTGATTCTGGGATATATTGGGGATCTGTTGGGGTGGCGGATGCCTCAAGAGGATGCAGCATGTTTGTCTCTGAGGCCTTCAGAGACAACTGGACCTGTAATTATGATCCAATCTGCTTCACTGTCCACTATTAGAGCCTGGTGTCCTGCAACATGTGTGTCAGGGCGTAATTTTAGTTTCAGATGTGAGAAATGTGACCAGTTTTCATCCTCATTACATTCACCCTTGAAGTCCAGCAGTGAAGTTGCTGCTCTGATGTCAGTGTGGAATGGCAGGGTAGGAGCACGGGTTGCTGATGTTTGCCTGTAAGGAAGCAGTGATCTTCTTTATTTCATGAGCTGATGGATGTCGGGAAAGTGAGAATGAACTGTGAGTGTCCATGCTTTCATAATCTCCATCAGATCGATCAATAGCAAATGGCATTGTGATAATACCACTGATGCCACCATAACACAAGATCACCATAGCTGAAGACAACATGTTGGAAACGCTGTCGACACCAATGCTGAGTGGGGGCACCTGAGAACGAGGGGTAGGGGTTTAAATTGGAATTGGGATCGAGCCTCCTCTCCTGGGATCGTGCTAAGCTAATGTCTGTCTATCCTGGTCCAAAAATTTACAGCGCTCACCGTCCTCTACCGCACAAACTCCTGCAAGCAGAGGGAATTGAGGTATCCATTCTGACGACAGTTTTACAGCGGTTAACTTCACTTAGCATTAAATCCTCGTCCTCCTGACTGGAGACTAACCTCGTTTACAGACCGAAAGCAGGGCGGAGAGAGGAAAAAGGCGCGCTCAAATTTAGTGTTTAATTTGGTTAATATCGTCGACTCGCTCTGTAAATTTACTGCAGCCCTCAATTTGAATTAGACTGCAGTGAACAGTCAGAGTGAGGCCACGTCCATATGAATGAAGAGTGGACACTAATGCAAATGCTCCAGCGCCGGTCGATAGTGCTGTGTTTGCTTTTCTGCCCTGTTTACCCAGAGAGAGAGAGAGAGAGAGAGAGAGAGAGAGAGAGTGTGTGTGTGTGCGTGTGTGTGTGTGTGTGTGTGTGTGTGCGTTGTGTGTGTGCTAATGGATCACAGTGAAATATAAAAGAAAATGGAGAAACATATTCCACATGCTGCACATTGCTCGTTTACAAAAGCAAACTAATACAAGACACACTTCTTGTTCGGAGGTTAAATAAATACGAAAGCGGCCCAGTCGGGTCAATACAGTTACTTCTAGTCGATGGATATTTCAAAGCTTAGCAGTGAAATACATTCTTCTACTGGAACACATAGTGTAAGGCCAATATGTGTAGTTGTCTTTGTGTGATATAACTGGGACTAAAGTGCTGTCAGTTTCTGTGCAGGTAAACGTTGAGTCATTCCTCTGATATGAAATTACATTTTCAGTAAATGACAGAGACCTTAAGCTTAATCAATTAATTAGGTTTTTACATTTTTAATCAGAAAAGTTTAAACAGTCTCTGGTTCCCGCATCTAAAAATTGAGGAGTTTTTTTTTTTTTTTTTTTCTTCTTCTTTTTTTCACATACTCAGATAAAAGAAGCACCTTAATGATCACCTTGAGCACACTGGTTTTTCAAATTTCAAATTTTTGTTCATTCTCCAAATGAATCGGAATCTGCCTTTTCAGCCAAGGTTAAGGACGCATACAAATAATTTGACTTTTTGCTCTCAGAGTAAGTTGACAACAACAACAACAGCAAGGACAACAACGCTGAACAAAAAAGGTAAAGTATATTCAACTATCACCCACACAGGAATGTGGAAACACAAAGTATTATGTAAGATTAAGTGGATCATCGATTTTGAACAATAATACAATATGTAATACAAAGAATCATTCTGTTAAACTATGAATAGAAATGTTTTCTGCTTCAGTGTATCATAATAAAGTAAATATAGATTGCACAAAGTAATGACACTAGAATAATGATACCAACAGCATTTACAGTGGTTCCCTGTAAACCTCACTATCACTGCACAGTTTTGTCTAGAGAGACATGAGGCAAAGACAATGTGAGAGGTGTGAGGGACAGGTGCATGCAGGTGTTCAAGAGGAAACAGGAAGCAAGCTGTTGTAGTTTGTCCTGCTGGCTGTCTTTCCAGCACAGTCAGAAGTTGGAGCTGTGACATGACACACACATTTATACAGTCAGTGTAACCTATCAAGATGTCCTCATCTCTAACGTCACTGGGAATCAGCAATAGAACTGCTCAGGAATCATAGAAACAAAGATGCTCCTCGCTGCTGCAGAACCCGAGATTCATCACATTTTGAAGTTATCTGTCTGGACATCCATCCAACGCCACAAACAGGAGCTGCTGAAAGTTCAGACAGAAGACTTTTTACAGCGCCAATTGTGCCAAAATGTGAACAAATAAATGTTTCATCTCAGTATTTAGCTGGTGCTCATTCTATTATTTATTGTATCTTACTTTTATCGGTAATTGTATCTAAACTTTCTTAACCAAAGCATAATAGGAACTGTCGTTCCATCACATCACTGTAACCCCCTGAGTTGCACTTCCAAAATGTAATTTAACCTGAGATGTGGATCATTTACTTGATGCATTTTTTGGGCTTGTGCACAAAAAAAAAAAAAAAAAAAAAAAAAAACTGAGTGGTTCTTTTTAAACCCTGACAGGAGGAGTTGGAAGTATAAGTACAGGAATAAGACTGATCTATGGTGAGTCCCTCAGCCATTTCATCACTAACTGAGCCTCCAGCTTGTCTCCAAACATCACAACATCAGACCGAGTGTGAGTTGATCTGTTTTGTTGCTGCTTTTGCTCCCTCAGCTCATCAGTCTCCTCGCATGTTTAGCTCCAACTCAAACATCATAATGCTCTTTACTGCACTCAAGTGTGAATGGGTGTTTCTCATGGCATGAAGTCACGGTGTGCGTTTATCCTGTGTGACAGCTGTATGTGCAAAGTGTAGAAACATGCATGGGAGTCATGAGGACACTGAGTTGGAGTACAGTATGCTGTCAGAAGACAGGCTAAGAGGAAAAGCTTGTGTTGTCTCAGTGAAACTCACTCAGTCGGTTTTGCTGTTTTACTGTCAAATCAAAGCTTTATGTGTAAGAATACATTGTCAGCTCCATTACCATAGCCTTGGAAAAAAATCACATGAAGTGTACAGCAGGACTATTCGAGTGCCAAGGGCAGGACGTTTACACAGGATGGATCCAAATGTGTTAAAGCACTGCACGTTTTCTCCACTTTGTTAATGAGTTTTCACGATTGACTAAAAAAGCATCACATACACAACAGTACAGGAAAAAAAACAAAAAAAACAATACAACCATTTTAATCCCAGGGGAAGGATGTCAGTTAGATTCTGATTATTCCCTCTGCTTCATCAGCCAGGGTTACAACTTTTTCATGAGGTAACACAGACATAACTAATGAATGGAGATAAATAGCCCGATAACAAATGATCAAAGGGGCCAGCATGAGGTTAACGGGTCACCAGTTAAGGTGACATATGTTACTGTACATATCAAACAATGTGCTTGTCAACAGAGAGTACACTCAGTTACAACACTAATCAGACAGGAAGATAGACAAACACATGACAGTATCTGCCTATAAATACAGCCATGTATTTCTAACTTTTATAATCTCATGTAGATTATATCAAATTAAAATCTCACACTGATCTACTAACATCCATTACATTATGTTAGCTAAGTGACTGGACATGAGTTACTCTAACCCTAACCCGTTTTCAAAGTAGTTTTGGAGTAAACCTTAACTAAGCTGTCACCGTTTAACAATGTCAACAACCATCCAAAGGTCATAATCTGTCAGAATATGTGAAACTGTTGGTCAGCAAACTTTAGTATGAAAGTCCAGCCGGGCTCTGTTGTGCCTCCTCTGTGAGCACTGTTTCAGAGCGCCACACTTCGAGTCAGGAGGGTGAAGAGCGAGTTGTTTTCATTCATGCAACCTCAGTAAATGACTGGTCCTGTGTTGGTTATGTGTGTGTTGTCAGTTTCAACACTTATGTAAGTTATGTTGGTTATGTTATCCAAGTTATGAGCATTTCATGACGGTAATCAAGTAGTTTGTTTTGTCATAAACCTAACCACACTGCAGTACGTATGTACTGTATATTGTCTGCTAGGGTGCACTCACACTTGTTCCAGTCGCTCCAGTGCTCACACTAGTCAAAGAAGCTGGATTTAGGGGTCAGACGTTCTTGGGCGCGGTGCGGATTGCCTAATGTGAGTGTGCCCGTATTGTTAACTTTACCACAGAGCCCTTTTAGTGAATAACTAATACTAGAGAAAGCTTAAAGCTGGGGTATTTAAGTTGTGAGTGAAAATGTGTTGAACTCTTCACTAAAGCCTTCTGATAATTGCAGTGGTAAACAGTCAAACATTTCCATCTATAATGCAGTCGAAGAGAAAAAAATAGTCTCATGAAATATCTGAATGATATGTTCAGGTCAACTACCTGATCTCCAAAACTGTAAGCAGGTAAATGAGCTACATACATTCTGAGTCTACAGTATTTATCTGTATACCCACAGAATATATAACTCTGTCCAACAGTGAATGAGAAGATGAATCAGTGATCACTCACGTTCCTTCTCTTAGTGACAGCTATTATGATATTTCTTTCTTCTTGCTGATGTAAAAAATGAAAAAAAAAAAGTGGAGGCAATGTGAGCTCTCTATTCTCCTCCTCCTCCTCCTCCTCCTCCTCCTTCCTCTTCCTCTTCTTCTTCTGTGTTTTAGGTCACTGCCTGGGGGCCCAAGGTCATGTTGCCGCTTAATTAGCGACATGTTTGAAAAGGCTCCTGGCAACATCGACACAAGGCGGCGGCGACGAGATCCCACGCGACGTGTAGCCCAAAGTTTAGATGATTCATCCCCGCGGAGACATGTGAAGTCGCTGCACTCATGCAGGATTACTCCTCCGACTTTATCCTACTGTGTATGAAGTGTGTCATGGCTTTAAGGCTGATTACCAGAACTTAATGGAGGGTTATGAGACTCGGGGTTGGGAGGCAGCTGTGGCTCTTGTTTTCTGTTGCTGATGTGGGTCAATGTTGATGGATGAAATGGATGAATTCTTTTCTGTTTTTAATTTCCATTTTCCTCTGGGAAATAATGTCTGTGGACAGAAAAGAGGCTCTCAATATTGTTGCGGCTCTGTTTGCTTGGCAAAGATTCATTATTCTGGATATTACTGTGGCAGGAGCCCAGAGGGGGGCTGGACCTCTCTGATGAAAATATTGATGACCCTGAAGCCAAAAATATATAGAGTCAAAAATATATAAGAGGCTTCAGAAGAAGTGAACTGAAAACTTCCAGATGAGCTGATGTCAGTGGGATTACCATGTGCTGCATTAACAGGCCATTCAATGTGTTTTAATGAGTGCAAAGAGAATTAGAATGTTCGCATTTGACCAGTACATCGTCAGTGCAGCGAGTAGGTTCACAGCAGGCAGCCAAACATACTGATATTAACCATAACTGACTGCAGCACAGACTGTGCCTGATCTCCAAACTAACCAGGACCTCCAGTTTCTCCGTTCTTATCCTCCTGTCTCTTTACGTTCATGAAGTGCTGTAAAAACCCTTTCAAGTGAATGTTTCTGCTCTTTTAAATTTGCATGATTTAGTATCTTTTTGCGTCAGTTTGCTCCACCAGGGCTGAATTTGCATGTGTGCGTTCATGCGCATGTGTCTTTACATGGACATATTTATTTACATCTGATGCAAGTGCAAACAAAAGGAAAATAGAAACTGGCATGGTTACACACTAGCACACAGTATATTTAAATGGTAAGACTGTTAATGTTTGGTGGGTTAGATGTGAGTGGGGGTTCAAACCAGCAAAAAAAACAAAAACAAACAAAAAAAAACAAAAACACATATGTTGACTATGGGAGCGGCGAATTACAACCACATTTATGTTTCTTGTTAGGCGGCAACATCTAGTGGCTTGAGTAATTATTACACCAGCAATAGAGGACTTCGGGAGAAGTAGCATAAACAGCTTCAAAGTTTGCATAACCACTGAGCAACAATACATCCAAAACATGAAATGAACATTTAATTAACGTATTTTTTAATGTATTTTTCAATGTATTTTTCAAATGTCTTGTCAATGTCGACAGTGATATCAAATTGACTTCCTTACAGGGCTCAGCATTTAAATTTTAACAATGTAATTCAACATCTTTCAACTTCAGTTACAGAAAGCTGTTGTGTTTGTGGTCCAAATGAAAGTTTTTTATATACATTTTACTCCATGCAGCAAAAATCACAAGCTGGATTGAAAATCCTGGTCTCAAACTCAGCCTGCACACAGTGTGTACTTTACCAGGTGAGCTATTATCAGCTTAAATAAGTGCCATGGTTTGATCATTAACCTTGGAACACCTTATGAACACTTTAATTTTGAACTGGACATCAATAGTGAACGTTGAAAAGACGTCTAAGATAGACTTTGCAGAAGTTCAAAAAACATCTTTTGAGTATGTTTTTGCTCAGTGAATAGGAGAGAGGTTACAGTTAACGTTGAGTTAGGTTTTGATCACGCAGAAACGCATCGCCTGGTACACGTCATCTGCAAAATTACACCACAGAAGTTGTCTTTACAGAGCGACTGTAGTTGCACATTATTCTCACTCTAACTTTATGACTTTGATTGATAAGTTTATAGAAAACCTGTATAATAATTGTGTAGTAAGGGTTAACTTGGTGGTGATGACGTTTAAGTCATGTGACCGTGATGTTGCGTGATGTTTATAGCTTAACATTAGCTTTTTATTACTAGAGATTTAAATTAAGCTTCAAGCATCAAAAAGTAGTGTGAAGATCATCTTGATGAACAGAGGCTGGAAGGGTCATAAATCTGAGATTATTTTAACAATTATCAGTATTTCAAAAATAATCCAAAATCCAATTGAAAAATCCCACAGAGGGAACCCGGCCCAGGCTTGCTTCTGGGTTAGCTATAAATATATGTCAATGCTACACTGCTCTGTTAGCACTGGCTAGAATTGTTGTGGCAAGCTAGTACACTTTAACTGTACCCTTTTCTGGTGTGAGCAGGCACTACACACACATCCATCTCTTTAATCCTCTCCTTTTCACTGGCTCGATACTTTCATATTGCATTGCACTCTTTTTGAACCAGAAGTTATCATCTGTCAGCAAATGTTACTTCATTAGTGCACCAGCTTCAACTCCAAAAACAACATTTGCAGTCACTGATTGGTTGAGTATGAGCGTTTCTGCTCCCCACCCTGACATTCCTCAGCCAGAAGACCACATTCCAGCCAATTCAGACCCTGAATTAAGACAAAAAAAGCATCATTTGTTTTTGCTGTTGTGAACATCTGGAGTTACATTTTGCTGGTCTAAAGAGTGAGACTGAGCTGACAGACTGTGAAAGTAACAGGTGCACCAACTGCTGCGTGGGCGTTTGGTTTAGGTGATGATTGGGTATGCAAAACCACAGTAAGTGAAACTGCGTCAGCTGTCAACACCAAGGTGGAGATTTTTCCGAGACTCCGCTGCAGCAGGTTATAAGAACGAGGCAGTGGCAGAAAAGATCCTGATTGAAATGCTCCATCTGAGAATAGATATATTTAAGTCACTAGAGAACAGTACAGCAGAGCACACTGTGTCCTCAACAGCAGAAGAACAAGAGCTCACCATCAGGCTGGCTGTCGACTGAGACCCCCATCACTATTTAATCAAGACCTACAATCGCCCCATTGCTGAAGTGGAATCTGATGTTATGCTAACATCATTAGAGTACATTTTTTTCCTCTTGATGGAGCTACAGTATATTAACAATGTTCAGTCTTAATAGTAAAGCTAAAGATGACCAAAAGCATGTGGATAGATCTTGGGCTGTTTATTTTGCAAAGTGCTGGCCAGCACATCAGGAGCAGCTTGGGGTTCAGTAATTTGCCCAAGGACACTGCAGACTGGAGAATCGAGCCAGCAACCCTCCAATAACAAGATGCTGGCTCTGGCCCTGAGCCACAGCCACCCAGCTGTAACTTGGGGTCACTGTCTCCAGGTAGTGATGGAAGCTGTGGAGACTCAACACTTCGAAAGATAAAGAAGCTGCTGATGGAGGAGGCAAGGAAGGTGAAGAGGGAGAGTGATAGAAACTGAGGTAACACAAGAGTGAATGGACGGTGTTGACTGGATGGAGAGCGGTGTTGTTGAGACTAGAGACGCCTGCCTTCTTATCAAGACAACAGTCTGTTTTATTCTGCTTTATCACAGCACTGAGGTCTAGGTTCCCAGCTCACAATGGGAAACTTCCAGTTGTTTCTGCTTTGGACAGTAGCCATGTTGCTAACGGTTAGCAATTTTTTTTTTTTTTTTAATCTCTTTTTGTTTAAAATGATCTGCTACTGGAGCCTCATCATTAAAGTCTTCAAGGCTCCAAACTTTGGACTTGATCTGAATCATACACATGGAAAACCTCTTCTTTCTTAATTAACTTTAAAATTAATAAATAAATAAATAAATAAATAAAAATAAATAAATTTTAGCTGATAGATGATAAATGGATATTTTGATGACTGGACTTTTTTTCTTATTTGCTTCTGATCTGTGTCTGGGTGAGAAAGTGGACAAATGTCACACTGTCCCTTCAAAAGGAGAAATAAGAGCCCATGTTCAGCCAACAAGTCCAGACAGACAGACTTTCTGCTGCATAGTGTACTGCAGGTTTACTTTTGGGAACAGATGCCTATGATATGGGATGGAAATAATAAAACACTATGTAATGAAGAAAATAACACAGTGCGCAACACAACTCCAATATCTGCAGATAAATCCTGACGTGAGTTTGTTGCGAAGCGGGCTGAAGCTCTGAGCTCACAGAGAAACTCGTCTTTAAATCTCTCAAGTGCAGAAAAAGTCTCCCTGGAAGGAGGACAGACGTTTGTAATAAAGTGATTCTGTATCGGAGAGAAATCCACCCAGTCGACTTCTTATTGGTTTCACACTGCGGTATTAGAGGGTTTGTGGGTGATTGATGATGTCTTCCTTTAATCAGAGAGGTGATTCATCAGAGCTTTATTTCTCTGGATTTCAGGTGTTTGTGACACGCAGTTCCCATTCATTTCTAATCAGAGGGAGATTAGTGTTGTTTCTCTGCCTTTCAGGGATCCTGATCACATCTTTGATTAGTTTCTTGGAGTAAAAAAAAAAAAACACACACACATGCTAATTTCTGCCAGAAACTGTCACCATCACCGGGGCTGAAGAAGTTTCAGAAAACACATTCTCTCTTTAATATAGTTGAGTTTCAAAGCCCTTTATCTCAGCTGAGGGAGTTATTAACAGTAGAAAAACTGTGTTTACAATATTTTTCCCCAAGATTACCTAAACGAACCCCTTAAATCTGGTGTATTTTCTCATATAATGAATAATTTAATAGGCAGTAAAGTTAAAAAGGCTTGTAAAGACTTTTATTAAAGTAGAAAATTAAACGTGTCTAAACCCCCTCTGTGGACGGCTCATCCTCATCAGGGAAATGACCATGTGTGTCCACTGTAAGCTTATTACGACCCATATGTACATGTCTTCTCAGGCAGTGACCTCTAGTGGTAGTAGTCATTATTACGTCAACAAAGGAGGAATTGAGGAAAAGTAGTATAAAGAGTTTAGGCACCAAAACTGCTGGGTTGGTTTAGGAGAAGCTAACCAGGACACCTCGTGTCATTTAGAAATAACCATCCATTGTGTGGATAATTCACATGGGATCAGAAACATCAGTATTTTCATGGCATTTACTGTCATCCCTGCTGGGTATGATGACAGTGCTCCATGTAACATCAACTGGCCAAGTGTCTGCATTTCCGTTGATTTGCCCTTTCTGCATGTGTAACAAGCGTAAATACATATTTTCATCTGCAGCTCATATAGATCTGTGTTTCTCACCCCACTGCACCTCATCTCCTCATTCAGTTCAGTTTGTCTTCAACCCCCAATTTCCACTGGATACGGGTCCGCTGCGTTGCGGCTCCAATCCGGTTTTGCTCTGCTGGCAATCCCCACCGGTTGTGGTTTGAGTCAGCCACAGCGCACAGTACTGTAGACTGGCGCCATGAGGCCGAGGAGTTCCTGCAATAATCACTTAATCACTCGCGACCGCAGTTATAGGTCTGTGTTATTAAAAACAACAACACGACGTGTTCCTGACCGAAGGATCAGCAGGAGAGCTTGTGTTTGTCTCTTTTTTGAGATTTGTGTGCTGGTGTCAACACGGAGTGTTTTATTTTGAAAAAGTTTTATTTTGAAAAAGATGTTGTTTGTTATTTCGGTACTTGACTTCCTGTCTGCTCCGTGCTAAATTCAGCTGAATTGCTGCATCGTGCTCCGGCATCTGCCAGAGATAGAAGTCCTGCGTATCTGTTCTGGAGGGTTGGACTGCCGGAGCAGCGCAGCGGACCTGGTGGGGATTGACACATTGACTAAAGTGAAACGTATTAGCTCCGCTGGCATGGCGGAGATACAACGCAGCAGAGACGTATCCAGTGGAAATTGGGGGTAAGTCCAGACATGAAAAATATGCAAAATATCATCGAGCTCGACCTTTTCAAGCTCTTAATTTGTGAGAATGTTCTTTGTCTCATGGCATCATAATTTTGGATTGTTGGTCGAAACAAAACAAAACGTCAACTTGCACTTTTGGAAACTGCGATGGCAGAAGTCAAGCATGAGTTAATAACTTTATGTTCATTTAACAGTATGAAAGTCTCATATGAAACACATGTCCGTGCTTTTTGATTGACAGCGTCTTACCTGTTCCTCTCTGCCTCCTCCCCTTATTCATTCATCTCCCTCTCCTCTTACTTTTCCTCTCATTCTATAATTTATCCTCCTCTCCTTCTTTTCTTCCCTCTTTCTCCTCTCTCTCTCTTCTTGCCTTTTCCCCTCCTCACTATCTATCTATTTTCCACCGGTTATTTACAGCTTAGTCTTTCCATCATGAATGAGTGATAAAATATCTTCGTGGTCGTCTCAATGAGTTGAAGATTCTCCAGCAGAGTGAGCAGGACATCCTCAGGTTTCCTCCTGATGGGAAGGAAAAATGTCTTGGAAGCCGAAACACAGAGCCAGATCAAACTCTGCAGGACTTGGCCAACTTTCAAACACCGTCTGCGATCGATCGAGGCGGTCTGTCGCTCTAATTGAACGCTCCCACAGGTCGAACCCAAAACCGTGGAAACCCAAACACATGAACTGAGACGAGGAGCAGCGGCTTCTGGCCGGAGTCCAGTCAGAGCGCCGTTCAAGTTCAGCAGCTTTCCACGGCAGAGGAAGCTCGACTGGCAGCTCTCAGTCCTGCAGGAGCAGCAGCCTGTTCTTCCTTTAATCCTCATTTTAACTATTCAGCTTCTGCCTGCTCACATATTCCAGAGGAGAACCCCGACTTCTGCCGTCTGAAAATCTCTTCAGAGGATCCCAGGAAACTCGTACAGCCTCCAGGAAACCAGACTGTCTGATAAACACTTTGTTCGCTCTGCAGCGGCTCATCTTTGCCTCTCTTCATGCTGCTGCTGAGCCTCTGAATTCATTTTAAAATCCTGCTGCTCACCTGCAGGTGTTACATGGTAAAGGCCTTGAATATATTCCTGAATTACTGTCCCCTTATCGTAATGTGAGACCGGTAAGGTCTTCTTACCGAGTGCAGGTGCTTGTCCCTGGGTGAGGCTGAATCCACAGGCATATTTTTAGGAGGGTATTTTCATATTTTTGTGACTAAATGGTATGAAGGCTGTATGACTGTGAAGCCCAGCAGTGACACTTTTTTCCCCGGGGCTGCTGGAGTCATTTGTATTCTGCAGCTGAACGCCTGCCTCCACTCAGACCAGTAGTTTCAGGTTAATTAAAATAACAACAGCACAGATATATAAAGTGAAACTAAAACCTCATTTAAAATCAAAAGGAAGCAGATTGCTAAAAATAACTCAATCTTACACTGAGCATAAGTAAGCCCACGTTGCTCAGAGAGATGTTTCAGCATATATTAGGTGTTTCCATTAAGACTTGCACTGCTGTCAAATTTCTTCATGAAATGAAGCCACAATTTGGACCAAATTGCAATCCTCTTGTTGCAACGACATTAGTTTTGCCACTGTATCAGAAAATGATGAAACATTTATACAAGGAACTGATATGCTCAGGGATGTGTAATTCGGATGGACAAGACTATTTGGAACCGAATCTCAATCATCATGACTCTTACGATTCCCATCCATAGTGGCACGCTCTGAGAATGAACAAAGCAGATATTTTAATTGTCAGAATTTACTGTTTGAGCGACAATTTATCAGATAAAACACACATGCAACATTAATGAAGGTTGTTTAACCAAATTCAATGAAGAACAGTTCAGAATGAAGGAATCTGTGATGATTTGCAGGTGTGAGGTTAGGAGCCAGAAGCAGAGACTGGTTGGTTAGGTAGAAAAGTATTTACTGAACAGACAAGTGATCTTGCATGAATGGTCTGAACTCCGGTCCAGCTGGAGGCCACCTGTGGTGTGGCATAGACAAGTCATGATGGCACTGGCGGATAACGCTGGGGAGGCTAGGTGGGGCACCAGGTGGAGCGTGAAGAGGTGTCCCAAGTGCTGGAGGATGGGTGACTGACGGAGTAGGCTGATCAGGGCGAATCTTGATCTCTGGAGACGAGCAGACTATACAAGATTAATGCAAGGCAAAACAGCACGTAACACAAATAAATTCTCAACTAGAGATTCTCTAGAGCTGCGACCAAGTACCACCATAACAGGCGACATCATCTGGCAGCGAACACGAGGTGACCAGGGCTTTTCAGCAGACACTGACTATCAATGTGCTGCAAGTGACAGTAGACGTCAGCCACGCCAGAGGAGATGTAACCCCACCCAGCCGCTCACAGCACCTCTGAAACACAACCGGCACAACGTCGTGTCACAACAATTCACAACATCCTGAAAAAAAGTAGTCAAAATGTAGCCCCGCCCTGAGGCATACCCTTCTTTATCATCTATTTTTCCTATTTCCTCCATATTTTCTACAGTCAGTGAGTTTGACAACCTCTCCAACATTTTTGGTGAAGCTGACAGAAAACTGTATAGACAGAGATTCAGAGGTGGAATGATGTTACTGGTGCAGTCAGAGCTAAAAACAGCAGAAAAAAAAGCTCTGTAGAGCAGCAAATTTTATTCTAAATTTGTGTGGTTTTGGCTGTGATCCATATACATGCAAATCACATAATTGATGAGCCACTGTTTTCTTTTTTTTATTTTATTCAGCAGAGTGGTGACAAAATGGCCCTTAAGTTAGGTTTCCAGGCTACAGCATGGTGGCCTCCAGGCTTAATGCAAAATAGAGTGTAAGGGAAAAAGACTTCTCTTCATTCCATTGCTTTATAATCACACATATTAACTCTCTCGTTGACTACAGATTTAATATCCTTGTGGCTCATGAAGAAGAGTGTGACTTTCTAATTCCGTACTAAAGACTATTTAACAAAAAAAAGAGAAAACAACTTCTATCAGGACCAATATTAACAAGCTTGTTGATCGCAGCAGTTTTGTTATGAACTAGAAGTGAGTGTGTGAGAGTTGTACTTCGAGGAAAATACAGCGAAAGTACTGAGTCAGCCTTCTACAAACTACATTTATTTAAAAATGCATGAATTATGATTATAAAAGCAGGGTAATTTTCATACTGCTCTCTGTGGTGAGCAGATACGCTCTCATTCTGCCGGAGCCTCGCAGCTGATAAAGCCTCGGCAGTTGGATGATAAGAGTTAGCAGAGATACCAGCGCTAAATACAGCTCATCCCCTCTGCTGTACACTCTCTGGAATAATGTGTGTTTTCAATGTAAATGCATTATGTAAACTCACAGTGTTACCATTTTGGATTCATTAATCTTTCCATTAGCGTGACAGTTATTAATTTTCAGTTAAAGGTGCATAAAGGAGGACTTTTGTGTAAAATCGCCGGCTATTTATCAGCCTCAACCAGGAGGTGAGATCAGCCAAAAAAGGTGTAAAACCCGATTAAAGAAACATACCGAAGATTTACAAAAAGGTTTCAAAAGCAAGTGGTTTTCAGATTGTATCATTTAATTATTCTGCACAGTGGAACATGTATTTATTGCTGAGTGTACACATGTAGATCAGTTCACAGGTCAGTGTTAACACTCAGCCTGAGACTGTCTGGAGGAGAAATGAACCTGATGATGTCACAGTGATGTCATCAAGGGTAATCTAATTTTGGGCCAGATTTTTTTTTTTAGCTGAGGGGAAGTGACATCATAATACTCATTCATATCGCCATAAGAGTTTGTGTGAAAGCTGATTTGCCTGTTCGCCAACACACACACACACACACACGCACACACACACACACACACACACACACACACACACACACACACACACACACACACACACACACACACACACACACACACACCTCAGGCAACAACCTCTCATTCTGATCCTTAACCTCCCTTTTTTCAATAGATTACATTTGACCATCATTTTGCAGAATGCATGATCAACACTGATCTGTTGTGGCAATTGCTGACTGAAAGTGTGATATGTTGATGGTAGGGATGTGAGTAAGTAATGACTTTAAACAGTAGTCTGCTGCTTTAACAAATCGATTATCAGTGAATCCTAAATATGTGAAATATGTTGAACATTTTTTCCTTTAGAAATATGTTTAAACTGCTGACATGATGGATTTTTGATGTAAAATCAGTCGGCTGCATTAGGAGTGAGAGAACAGATAAAGTGGATGAATTAACACAAATTAATGATCACGCAGCTCCCAACAAATTACTTTTCTTACAGCAGTATTCTGTGGTTTATTTGGATGTATTTGAAAAGCAAATATCTGTAATTTGTTATTGTGAAATACTTCTTGATATGTTCCTGTCAACAAAGACATTTTTAATTAGTTAAACTCTTAACAGCTATTAATCATTAACATTCCTAGTAGCGAAGGTCTTGACACAGGGGGAAATGTCGTGAATATTACTGACCCTGCTGCTGACCCTGTGCTCTCCAAACCACACACATATGCGGTGTTGTTCAGCGTAATGTCAGCTGCTCTGTTCGTCTGGTTTCATGCCGTCGCTTCTTGTTTCTGGCGAGCCGACAATAAAGTCTCATTCTGTTCTCCGGCTCCACGTTTAAAAACTTTTTAAGGTCGTAACAGTTTTTTCTTCTAATTTTCAGAACTCAGGATCAAACATATCAGTGCTATTATCATAGGTCAATGCACATCAGACAGGTTGTGAACTTCAAAGGCTTTCCTCTCTCAGCTTGGCATGGAGGACGCGCTCGCTCTGCCAAGACTTTGTCCGGGGATGGGAGGGAGTGATGTCAGCGGTCGCTGTCTGCGGCCCGCAGCTCGGCTCGAAGCCTGAATCTGCTCAGATCGACGCCAAGAAAGGACTGTTTTCCATATCACCCTCTCACATATCAACATGGTTCAGTTTAAGCGCTGGTCTGCTCTGGCTGCAGATGAGGTGAAGCGTGACCTCTGGGTCGTTTGTTTACATCATTACATGTGATGCTCTAAGAGGCAGCGGGCGGCGTTTTACTGACCGCCTATCTCTGAAATCCTTTCCTTTCCTCAACTTTAGCTCCTACATGTTCTCAGCAGGTCTTTAATCTGCTTTAATGACAGATAACAACAGCATCACTGATGTCCTTGGTTAATTTGCCATGATAGTATCCCACCATGCAATGCTCCTTTTGTCTCTTTCTTTCTCGTGGACTGTTTACAATGACAAATAAAGCTAAAAGTATGTTTGCCCCGTCATAGAGCCATTACTGTTACTATGGCTGATATTGATTGGCTGCACATCCACAAGCTAACAACCAAAAAGCAGCTTTTAAGCAGCAGTTACTTTAGCAGAAAAAAAAATACTGGTGTATGTCAACAAATCAGCTCCGTACTGATAAGTGGCCTTTGTTGTTCTCAGAGGTTGTGTACAGCCTGGGCCCAAAGGCCTTCACTAGCCCTTTTTACACAGTGTCTCCGCATTATCTCCGGAGCAATGGTTCGCCAATTCTCCGCCAATGATGATTCACACAGAGCGAAGCATCTTGTCTCGGTCGGGAGGGCTGACGGTTGCGGTGATTTATTTTCATCACAAACACTGAAGTTTTTTGCCAGTGACAGATGCTGTTTTTCGGGCAGAAATGTGACAAAGAGGACAGACAGGAGGACAGACACTTACAGCTGCAGTGTTTTTTTCCTCACATGCGTTGCCGAAGACAGTTACAGTTACAATGTTACTTTTGTCTTGTCATGTAACGTTGCTTTGTGGGACATTTCTCTGTTGAGTGAAGGACCTGTGTAGTTGTCAGATAAAGTTGTGATTTCATACACTTATCCCTGTTAGTCCCCAATGGAATCCTACATCTTTAAACAGCCATGGCAGCATTAAAAAAAAAAAAATATATATATATATATATATATATATATTGGGTGCAAATCAGTGTAGAGTGTATATAATAACTGATTTACACCGTCTTCCAGGAAACTACAAACTTTTAATTCAAAAATACCTACAAAACGCCCCTTTTCGCCCACCACGCTGTTGCGACTTCGTTGGGAATGACTGTAACAACATTTCTTCTCTCATTATAAAGTTTACTTGTCATCAGACTTTGTTTCTTTAGGGAGAGGTGCTAAGTAATTACTTACTCCAGCTGTTAATATTTCAGCATTAGAAGAGTTCTCATAGTCTCAGAGTTTAAAGTTGCTCAAAATATAATAAAAGCTCTTTACTGGACTGGTGTTACTGTCTTCCTCTGCATCCAATTTATTTTCCTCATTTCTTCTCTTCCGCTCCGTCCATCCCTCCTGACCATCTCTCTAATTTTTTCGGACTCTGTGTCTGTGTGATTTGGCCTGGCCGGCCGGTTGGCAGCACAGCGTCGGGCCTCACCTCTCCTTCCACTTGATTAAATCATAGCTGTAGTGGCGAGACGGGTCCCGCAGAGTCAGGTGCAGAATTATTAACCTTTGCTGACGGAAGGACGTCTCTCTCTCTGCAAGCCTGTGGTGAGACGACCGGCCAAGATGGACGCCCCGGTTCACAGCGCAGATCAGTGTGTCTGTGTGTGTGTGTGTGTGTGTGTGAGTGTGAGTGTGAGAGAGAGAGAGAGAGAGAGAGAGAGAGAGAGAAATGGAGGCGGGGCGGTCAGCTCGCTACTCAGAATAAAGTCATCCATCCCTGAAGGTGTCTGAGCAGCTCGCTCCACGCTGCCGGTCACTCCCCGTCCTCACAGATCAGAGACGACACCGAGCGCTTAATAATTTAGCTGAAACTATCAGCAACTCAGGAAACCATAAAAATTCACAACTCATCAGAATCACATTTATTCTGGAATTATCTGAGTTATAAATTCTTAACCAGTCACACGTCAGTTTTAACCTCCTCAACCTCAGGAAACCCTCACTGGACCCCGTCTCTACAAACTCATGGCAGGAACAGAGACACAAGCTGGTCCCAAAAGACAGCTACAGCAGTAACTACACACTGCTCTGCAACTTCTATCTAGTTAGTCTTTTTTTCCAATCAGATGTGCGTGATCAAAACCTGTATGACCTACGACTTGCAGGAATACTAACTGACATACCATTCCTTGTCTCGCCTGGTTTTGACCAAAATGTCTCAACACTCATTGGATGGATCACAGTGAAGTCTTGTCTTCATGGCATCACAAGGAGGAACAATGAACCCTGGACCTTTTTATCTGTCACTGGTTCACTTCAACCAATCACATCACACCAGCAAACTCTGTCAGTCAAGGGAAGAGCAAAAAAGCCACCTGAACATCATTACTTCATCATGACAGTCATCATGACATTCTGCCAAAAGTTGGTTTATATTTGTGTGACACACTGTGACATATGTGACTATCTTCCACAGAGCAGAGGATTGTGGGTCAGAATAGCCAGAAAAGCATTTTGGCTTCCACACAACAAAATGTGACCAGTTGTAGTAGGACGTCCTGATGTCATCTGACTCACAGTACTTTGTATGGGAACTTACTAAATCTTTATCTGGCACACTAAATACTAAGGCAGTATGAAAGTTGGAAGGCAGGTAATATGGCTAGAAGTGTGTTGGGCAAAACTATTTGGCGCACGTGTGGTTTGACTTTGAGAGCTTATTTTTTCAGGTGACTGTAAACTGTCGTGTGGCTTTTATTTCACACGCATTGTTTGTCTTCTGTATGAAAAGTGCACAAAGTTAGATGTTACTCTGTCTCGAAAGTTGCACCCTGAACTGTATTGTTTGGGAACTAAACTGACACATCTCTTCTGTCCACAGCTGAACTTTCATTCATGACTCACCCGGGCCTTTAGCTCCATTCCAGCCATCTAGTTTGTTGTCGTGCCCTTCCTATGAGGCTTCCTTCTGAATGGGCAGAGACACTGCTTTGAAAGGAGCCATTTAACCACAGTCAGCTGTATTTACCATCATAATAAACTGCGGACGACTTTTTTTCTGACTGATTTTACTCTCTGTGAGAGGAACTAGCAGCTCTTCCTCTGAAATGGCTCAGAACTGACTCGTCACAGAGTTGTAATTAGCCTATTAACAGTTAACAGGCAGGTTTTTTCAGCGGAGGCCATACAGTGGAAGCATTTAGACTACAACTGCTGCAACATCCTGGAATAATCATCTCTGGTTTACACTGATAATTGCCTGTTACACAATAAGAAGGACAGAGTGGAAGCATTGTTTGTGACACTTTGACACGCGGAGCCGCGGACGAACCGACAGCCCACGCTGACGGACGAGGCAGCAGAGATCAGGTCCCTGCTGCAAGGATCCAGGTTTCCAGCATCCAATTAGATAATGAGTGAAGCTCTGGGCTCCAAGCTTAACGAGACCTCGAGCATGTTCCGACAGCCGGCTGACGGGTTGACGAGTAATGTGGAGGGCCTGGCGATAACGAGGTTGCTCTGTGATTGTGACGATTCGATCTGTGGTTTAACCTCCTGAACCCAGAGTTTTCTCTTCTCTATAATGTCCCCAAAACCATTTAAAGTTATAAAAAACATCACGAATATGTCCTCTGTTGGTTCATTCTGAAACTTCATTCTAGCTTTATGGTCAAAGAAATGTGCACATACAGTTTATATAGTATATTGTAGATAATGTGTGAATCATTTGTCTAAAACTTTTGGATCTCAACCAAAATTCCAAATAAAATTGTGCGAGTTTGAACAGTGCTTGACCTGACAGCCTGACACTGGTCGATCCAGCAGGTGTGAGGAGGCTAAACCAGGGTTTTAAACATTTTCTGGATTACTGGAGGAAGAGAAAGAAAAAAAACATGCCTCGTCTGAGCAGAGCCCAGACCTCAACCCCATCCAACACCTGTGGGATGACCTGGAACAACCACTGTGAGTCAGACCTGATCACCAACATCAGTGCTGGATGGCAAAATCCCCAGAGTGGGTTCAAAAAACGGTGAAAAGAAACCAGAAGACTTGCACATTAATTTCAATTGTTTAAGAAACACATTTTCAGCTGTTAACACAACATTTAAATATGTCACTGTAAATCTGCATCACTTCGTGTTGGCACAAAACAAAGTAAATTAGTTGAAAGCAGCATTATGTTTCTATACCAAGTTGTCAGATGTAAATTAGCATTACATGCTAATCACAAGAAAAACTCTGCCCTTCATATAACAATGTAACACCAACTCCTGCCTCTAACATGCTACCAGCTAATCCTCTGTCAAAATGGACTGACTTAGCTTCTGATCAAAACTAACGAGATGACAACTTTGCTAAACAGCCAAAGACATTCCACATAGCAAGCAGCTAATGTTACAGATTGTTCAACAGACGACTGTTTAAACACTGCACTGAGCATAGTCGGCTAACAGTGCTAACAGTGGTGTAGTTTGCAGCAATTATAGGTCACTTTCAGGAACCCACGGACAGTTGAGTCCAAGCAGCTGGAGGACATCAGGAGGAAGACCAGAAAAATGTCCATAAAGTCACACAAACAAATGCAGATATTTTAACATGAATGGTGACATGATGTTGTTTTAAAAGGTGGACAGATCCCACAATCTCAGTGTCATATTCATGAACGAAAGAAGAGCTGATGACAGAATTCCTAAAACTTTTGGTATGTAGATGATGGTTTATAAGCTTAATGCAATCACACCGTGTACTTGCAGAGTTGTGAAAAGCACAAATGTATCATATGGGAGGTTATTTATATGGCACCAACACTGTCTGTGTTAAATTATATTCAAGCTGCTTCTCTATCGCTTCTGTCAGGTTCCACAAAAAAAAAAAAAAAAAAAAAAAAAAAAAGACAATCCAGTCAGTCTCAGCAGAGGGCAGTGAATAAATTCAATCCGTTATCATCCGCCTGTCATTGTGTTGGATCGAGGTCGCGGAGGGTGTGTACGTTTCACTGTGGAAGGAAACAACGAGAAAGACGACTGATGATCCTGTAAGGTGAGCGTGCGAGCGAGGGGGGACTCAGGTGGCGGGCTGTTGCATGATGGGAGTGACGGCAGCTCAGGTGGGACTTAATACAGTGTCAAATGAGACGGAGCGATGGGTGGAGGGGTGGAGGGGAAAAAAGGTTTTATATGGAGTCCTGCATCAGCAGTGGCAGTAGTGCAGCTGAGCCCCTCTGATACCTCTGCACATAGATCACACTGACAGGTCAGACTGACTCTGTGTACGGCTACAAATATGAGGAAGCCACAGAAGCACTGCAGCTGCCACCGTTACCCCATGATGCTGCACAAGATACTGCACAAGATACTGCACAGAGGTACACACATATGACACGAAAAACGGTTAACTTAAGCAGCTGTTTACAGCGAAGAGGACTTCCAATATGGCTGCAAATATGCATAATCCCCGATCCACTGCTCACTTTATTCCTGTGCTCATGTGTTTCCGTCTTTCAGAGTCTGTCATTTCTTAATTCTTGGGTATTTGTTCAGTCGCCCCTTTTTACAACTCATTTAAGACTTGTTATCCGGTCAGAATTTGGTGTAGGTTCACATCAGGAGCCACGGAACGTGTCAGGGTCCTCACATGTATGGAAGTTAAAATATGTGTGTTTTGATATGACAATATGTACAAATGCCACAATTCAATATCATACTCAGTTCTATCCAAGTTCTTTGATGTAACTGGAGGCTCAACAGAATAATCCTTTCTATCATTTTTAGGTGTTTGTGTTTTTGTCTAAAATGAATATATAAAACGCTTGATATCTTGAGATGTTGAGCTGGTAGCTGATGATCTGGCCACATATCTGGAGCTCATGAGTTCAACCATAGAAGAAATGTTCAACAGGTTAAGACTTACAGAGTAAGAGCAGTCCTTCTGTGCATCCACAGTGTTTTCATCACGTTAATGATGGCGCATTTAAAGACTTAAGAATTCAACAATCGAAACTCTCAGCAGAGTGTCTCTGTTCATAGAGAACAAATCCGATAACAGAGCTCTGACTTTCCTTAATTTGAAATCCGTATGCCTCCTTGTGGGAGTCATTGTAATTATTAAACATGCTAACGTGAGGCTGGTGTTTTCTGTGCTTTAAACAGTAGGTCAGAAAGAGGCTGCAGTTGCTTAAAATGCTCAGAATCAGCACATATACTGAAATTGAAGGACAGAATGCCACTATGATGGCTGAAGTCAGGAGGAAATGCACTTCAGCCAGATCATCAGCTACCAGCTCAACATCTCAAGATATCCCTGTGACATTTGGAATATACTCTTGTCCTAGTGCATTCTGGGTCTCCTCCCTGCTGGAAATGTGCAGAAAACACCTGCACCAGGGGACAGTCAGGAGGACGCGTCCCACTCAGATGTTGAACCGTCCACATCTAATCGTCTACGCTTTAACAGTTAGTTGGGAGACGTCTGTGTTTCTTTGTTGAGAGACACTCAGTGTGTTTACATGCACAGTTTAGTCATATTACAGACATATTTCGACTATGCTACTTAATCAGACAACTGAAACTATCCGATTATACATGACGGTGAAAAAATCTAATTACTGGCTGAAGCAGGTCATACCCCGGTACGATAGGTGGCGCTGTAGTCATTTAGAGCCACCTCCGGCTGACTTCTTTACGGCACCAGCAACAACGAACTCTGCACATCGAGAAAGATGGCGTACGAAGAGCGAGACAAAGCTACATCTTTGCACATTTCATATACGGTGTACATGATAATTACTCAATTACTCACAATGGCGCTCTTGCTTGCAGTGATTTCGGAAAATCTGAATCCAATCTGATAGAACGTATACAGGCAGGAGTAATGCGACTATCAATCAAATAATCTAGGTGTATTAATCCCACTACGAGAAATCCAATACAGTCCGATTTTAGTCAGACTAAGGTGTGTACATGCATTTTAAAAATCCAATCATAGTCAGACTAACCCAGGAATTCCGTTTTCCTGAGTGTCATGTAAACGCGCTGACTGAGGACATGGCTGAAAGAAAACTCTGAAATGAGAATTTACAGGAAAGAAAATGATTTCTGGAACAAGCATATTGCAGCTCCATAGTCTGTGGCGTTGTTTCCACGATATCCCGGCTTATATTCTTTAATCTTCTGCTCACTCGTCCCTGCTGCACCCCCCCCACCCCACCACACACACACACACACACACACACACACACACACACACACACACACACACACACACACACACAACAAATACTGTTGGACGGACGGCTTTGCACATAAGGGCCTGAAAGTAAGTTGAAAGTGAACTATAGAGAGACGTGCTGAAAAGAAAGAGAGCATGTGTGGCAGACAGACTGACGGTGCAGTCATGCAGTAAATGATGTTGGTTTAAGGCATCATACCGCGCTAGATTGCCACCTCCTCCAGCCCTCACACACACACACACACACAAACACACACACTTAACACACAGCCGCCTCTTAATGATAATGCTCTTTAAATGGCTTTATTGATTTTAATGTAGCCTACCACACATATATTTTATGAAAGTCAATACGGTAAAAGGACCAACTCCCTAATGTAAATAGCCAGTTGGAAGTCTATTAGAATGGTTATCGATGGAGGAGTGGTAATTACCTGCTGCTGCACCGCTCTTTATCCAGCCATGTCTCAGCCTGACACTTTAAAGCCACAATAGAGCCGAATATCAGGGGGAAGCCGGTGAATATGCAATGCAAATCAATGCCCACGGAGTCCATGTGCTTTTGATCAATACAGTGAAGAGAGTGAGAGTTTGGACTGCAGGTAGTTAGTCCTGTCGCGGGAGTCTCTCCACACACCTGAAGATAGATAAAAAAAGACTTCACACGCACAGTTCAGCTCATTTTCCTCCCTTTTTCATCTACTCTTTTTTTCTCACCATTTACTACTCTGACAACTCTAACTCAAACTTTACACCACTGCTGCTGCTGCTGTAGCTACTGCTGGATTAGCCTGCAAGGGGCCCCGCAGCAAAATCAGCGAAGGACTCCGGCTGACGTCCCTGGTGCATGGATGCAATGCTTTAAATGTGTGAGGAATTTGTGTTAAAGCTAAATGAGGTCCTTATTTCAGCTGATGCTTTCCTCAAAGAAATGTGCAGTTCTTCAAATTGCCGCAGACCAACAGACACAGTAAAACAAGCCCTCAGGTTCAGTTAAAGTTTCCGGGGACCTGGGACAGTTGTCCGATTTGCCAGTTTTGGCTACTATCACTCCTGCTGATGATACGATGCTACAGCTGCTGATGCTAATAGACATTATAATATTACAGTGAGTCTTGCTGTTGTTTCTGCTCATGCTACTGCTCACACTGTTCCTACTGTTTCTACTCCAACTGCTCAGGGCATTGCAATCATCCTGTGTACATTCATCTGAGAAACCATTTGTTTGAAAAAAAAAAAAAAGAAAGAAAAAAAAAAAGGAAGATGAAGAGTCCTGATTTATTGTGGTCATCTGACTGTGACATGTTGAGTGTGATGTTGACCCAGAAAAAAAGAAAATAAATGGCTTCAGGGACACAGATCACTGTACCCAACATCTCTCATTGATTAGTTTGACTTGAGATGCTTTTTATTTAATTTGTGGAACTGTGTGTTATGAGCTGTTTGTGCACGACTCAAACAATTCAATCAGTCAATGCACAACCACTATTGCTCTGCTGTTAATACTCCTACCACTAAAACCAATGTTACTTCTTCTCCTAATACTCCCATTCCTACTAACACTAGTACTCCCCACAACTTCTACAACTGCTGCACTTGCTCTTCTACTACAGTTATACTGCTGCTGTCAGTACACTGAAATGAGGATTCAGACTGCGTGTCTTTACATGAGAAGCGTCTCCATTTGCGTGGAAAATAAGAAAAAGACTCTCATGCATCCAATTTCATTTCTCACGTTCTCTCTCTCTCTCCCTCTGTCTCTCTCTCTCTCTCTCTGTGTCATTTTCTTTAACTCTCTCTTTCATTCCTCCTCCTCTTCCTCGCTCGCAGCTCCACGACTGGGTGACGCCGCTTAATTGGCGACGACACTGAAACATGTCCTGTCCTGCTCTGCAGCCTCCTCTGCATAATTAAAACAAGAGCAACACTTCATCTCCACTGCAGCGGGAGGCGGATGAGAGAGAGGGCGACAGGGAGAAGAGAGGCAGAGAAAGGAAGCGGGGTGAAAGTATCCTCTGTTATATCTCCTCTTAAAGCCTATTTTTATAGAGCGGCTTTCATGTGACGCCTTTTATCCTATTATTTTTACAAATATATTATTTTTACCCTCTGTGTCTATCCTTTTATCTCCCGCTGCCTTCTCCCTTTATTTTTTAAATTATTTCCACTTTGATGTTTGGATGTGTTTGATTGCTGAAGCACTTTGTCAACTGTGCTTTTGAAGTGATCCATAAATGAAAGTTTATTATTTAATTATTAATTGCATCATTATAAGCAGGGAGGAGAAAAGGCGGATGTATGGCTACATACAACACTGCCGCTGAGGGATGAGAGGGCTCGGCGGGAAATGGAGGGTTGTCGTGGCAACAACAGAGCTGGAGTGGACGGCCTCGTCATCTGACCGACCAGAACCAAAACAGAACCCAAAATAACCAGCCACAGCTACAACCATAGGTCAACACTGCTGCTACTGGACTACTTTAAAACTACTGCTGCTACTGCAAATAAGGTACTATTAAAACTGCAAGTACAGTCAGGAATACTGCTGCTGCTGCTTCTAAAGGCTCCTTTATGCTCCACATTAGAGAAGGATATGGATGGAGCCTTTTGTCTGTATTCTGTGTTCATTTCGTCAGTATTGCTGCAAGTTTTCTGGAAGCCTACATATGATCCAGTGGAGCAGCACCTATGATAGGTGTGGGGGGGCAGTGTGGCCGTGTAGCCAATCGTTCATTTGAGACATGACAACAGGACAAGAGGAACTTTTTCAGGAAACTTATGCACGCTGGTGCAAAGTTTTAAACATCTGTCTAACCTTTCATTCGGGTGCAGAGACACACTGGACGGTGTCGCAAGAAAAGCTGAGCCCTGTGCGAGACCGATCGGACTCTGGGCTGCACTGTCTAGTGGTTGTTTTTTTCCTATCATCCATGCCAACATGAAAGATGTGTGCAAGTATGTTGGCAGTGACAGTTCTATCGTTTGAAATGTTAATGAGCTTTGTTACTATTGCTCAACTTTCTACTCATGCAAAAAAGCTTCACTGTTACAATTACTGTTACTATCAACACTACTAACACACTGCTTCTACCGTCACTGCTGCTGCCCGGCCTGCATTAAGGCGCTGCATCACGATGTACACAGTGAATATTCTTAGTTTAATCTTTAAACAACATGGTCATTAGAGGCCCGCAGCTCATGTTAGCCCCCAGCAGGTTAATCCAGCTGCAGTTATAATCCATGCTGTATAACAATCAATCAAACACTTAATTACAGTAAACCAGGGTGTTAAATCCAGGTACACACAACGGGAGGAACAAAAAAGTAAACAAAGCAAAGACTGAGCCGAGGGAATCCGTGACTAATGTTGAGTCTTCGCATCAACAGATCTCAGATCAGTGCTTCACCTGAGCTCTTCAGCCAGTAATAACACACACGCACACACACACACACACACACACACACACACACACACACACACACACACACACACACACACACACCTTCAGGGCACACCTTGCAGAGCTGTGCAGCTGTCTGACCTGCAGCTGCTTCATATCACGCAGCTCCATGTTACAGCACTCACAGTCCAAACATCACGTCTGCATCTCTCATTACATTCTGCTCGTCTGCCTGCAATTTAAAAATGTGCCGTGGAAAAAAGGCTCCTAATTAAATCAGCAGGTAAACAAAACAAAAATCTGGTGACAGAATTTAAACGACAGCTCAGGTTACCGAGGTTACGCCAGTGTTTTCTGTCCCCCCCTCGTCCTGTGGGATAATTGTTTGTTGGCCCATGATTCCCTCTAATTATTTTCCTCTAATTATATATATTTCCTGGTGTTGTTTCTGTGCCATTGAAACTGAGGATGGATGTTTTATAATTGTATCCTCTTTCCTCATCCTTTTTAATAAGTCTAATTAGAGCATGCAGATTGTTTAAGTCTTTTCTTGGCTTGACTTTTTGGACCCGCACACCTTTTGTGAATGAGAAAAAAAGGCAGAAAAATCTTGACCTGCCTGAAGTTTATCAGAATGATGCCCACTTTATTAGTGTTCATTTCACTCACTGAAGCACTCAGAAACTCCTCTGGCTTCCACCTGCAGGCTGCTCTACAGTGACGATGATACTTAAGGTGTTGACAAGGAGACACCACCACCGCTGCCGCCTCTGCAGACAATACCACACACATTTGTGTGATGTCCAAGGCCAGAAACCAAAGACCGTGAGGCTTCACCACAAACTGTCAGGAGGTGCAGAAGCAGATGAGAAGACTCCTCATGACTGACAGTGATCTAAACAGCTCTGAATACCATTGATTTTCTACAAGGTTTATGCTCACTATAGAGAATAATGATCAGGGTTGAAATCGGATCTAGAGAAAGGTTCCTGTATTTGCTGACATTTAAACAAGTATTTAATCGAACATCCAGCTTCAGTGTATTCACTGGCAGCACTGAGGTACATTAATGGTCAGTCTGTGGTATTTAACACTACTCAGCTCAACACATCCTCGTACTTAAACGTCTGAACAGGTCGATTACCAGCAACTCCCAAAACAACATGGCAGCTGCTGCGTACCACTGACAGATACTCTCACAGTCTGGTTAGGTTTAGGAAAACATCCTGGTCTGGGTTAATATCACTAAAGTAACTCACTGTTGACTTTTGGTTTCACACTGGACGTCAACATCAGTTTCCTGTGCGAGGCCCTTTTTCCACATACCGTTTTTTTCTTCTTGCTAGTTTTCCTAATGAGGAGTGAGCGTCTGCATGTCGATCACACAGCGGCTGTCAAGATACATTTGTCGTAGAGACAAGACGTGTGCCCTGAGCTCTGTGCACATCCTTGTCCTTCTCCGTAAGCAGACTTTGTCACTCTTTATACCACTTCACCTTACTTCCTTATTCTATTTCTTATACAAATTCAGAACCGTAGACTAAATAAAAAAAAAAAATAATAATAATAATAATAAATGATAATGATAATAATCTTTCTGAACATGTGCATGGTTGATTAGATAATGTGGAATATGTCTGTATTTTGCCACCACAGATCAGCGCCCAGATATAATGTTCACATTCTGTAACATGACACTTTTATGACCTGACTTTCACATCTACAGGTGGAAGGGGCCGTGGGTGAGTCACAGTTGATAAGGGTGACAAGCTGGTGACTGCAGTTCAAGACTGCGTCCCAACATTTGTAAGATTTTATTGATTGATATTGTTTATTTTCTTCGTAGTATTATTATTCAATTCACCCATCTTTTTTTCCATATGTGTGTATGAGGGCTCTACTACTACAAACACAATCTACCTGTGGGTACTAGTAAAGTAACTTGAACTTGAACTTGAAAACTCATATTTCTGATGAGAAGTGTGGACGCCTCTTATAGTGTTTGTACCAACCAAACCAGGTATTTCAAGCCAAAACATGATGTTTTTCTCACCCTAACCTAACCAGGTGCTTTATGTGCTTAAAGCTAACCAGACCATAAACACAGCACTATCACAACATCTAAATGAAAAATTAAACTGAAAAATAACTTAGAAATGTAAAGTTTACACATATCAGTGGTTTTGCAGAAAGGAACATTTATTGTGGCTGGCAGTGACAGTGAGTGCTGCAGGTCTTGAAGATGTCTCTCTGGATCCAAGAGGAGAGACTGTTGGCACATTATGCTTCCTCCAGTGTTGGTCGTTTATCTGGTCTAATTATGCTCATCTACTTCAGAAGGAACTGGGTCAGTCTGAGTAGGTTTATTAAATGTCTGGGTCCGAAGTCAGAGCCTGAAAGACCTGAACCCTGAGCTTCCTCCACGGAGCTCTGATTCTCATTCTAACCGATTCTATCAAGGATTCACTCCTTTGAGTCACTATCCAAAGAAATAAAGATGAATTAAAAGATACAAGGCGTGATGGGAAGACACTGTCACTCCTGATGTTTAACCTAAAGCATGACGCCTCTTCCTCTGGTTCTCCTCCCAGGACAGGAAGCTCCCGGTAACCCCCCCCTCAACGACCAGCGAAGCCGTGTCCTCATTTCAATGCGGAGGAGGAGGGATCCAAGGGTGCTTTTCTCTTTCTCTTCTCTCCTCCTCGTGGCCTCAGCGCTGTGTTTAATACACGGCGTTGACTTTGATAAAGCGCGCCGCGGAAACGGCCGCCTCTACAGCGCCGCTCAATTCATGATCTGCCTATTCAGCAGAACTACAGGGTGGGCCTTCAGAGAGACTGAAGAGGGAGAGAAAATTGAGTAAAGGCAAGACAGAAAAAAAAAAAAAACAAGAGAAGAGAAAAAGAGAATAGATTTGGAGATGGAGAGAGAGCCACTGGCAACATTTTCAGTGTGAACAGCTGCCATATTCCACATTTCAAAGCCACAGGAGGACGGAGGAGTGAGGAGGTGTGTGTGTTACATGCCTGCATGCTTTCATTCCACTGAAACACTGAATCTGCAGATGTTTTTTTGTCTTATATTCTACACAAGTCTGCTGCCACTGAGATATTTTTCTCATCCAAAGCCTGAAGTATCGTCTTTCTCTGCGCCTCAGAGCTCCAAAAACACATCAAGGAGCCTCACTGTTGCACTGGGTGACATGTTCCTTCACCATCATGAACACACACACACTGTAGTTTATGTGGACTCAGTCCAACACACACACCGACCTGCTGCCACACCTGGACTGTTTCCTAGAACATGTAACCTTTTAAATGTACAACAGTGTTTCCCACACGTTATTTACTTAGGCGGTCCCAAGTATATCACGTGGCCCGCAGTAGCATTTTATACTCGTCATCTGGGATCAGTTACTCTGCCCTTGCTCTACTGTCAGTCACACATGCTGTCCTGTAAACACACTGATTGTGATGATGGCGCCTCACCTGTTTAAAGGAGGTTTGTACAAACTTATTAGCGCACCTGGTTGTTGCGTTGTCATTCTGAACCCTGTTGGTTTGGATTGGCAATTTTTTCAAATGAAGCTATTTGTGAGGTTTTGTGAGTTTTTGACAGCTCATGTCTTCAGAATAAAGTTTGGCTTTTCTGAAAGCACCATTTTCCATTTCTTTATCATGTAACTTTACATTTCTCTGGGTTCAATTTTCTTCTTCTTCTTCTTCTTCTTCTTTTTTTTTAACATATTAACACAATTTTATGCAATATTCTTATTTGTATTATACCTACACCAACATTTTTTTTCTAATGTATGTTGTCATGCAGTTGTCTATATGTTTAAATCTTGACATATGATATGTTGCTCTATCATTAACGTTACCTTTATTATTTTAAATGATTCTGTTCGGCACTCAGGTCTCACTTTTAGATGAGATCTTTCTGATTTAATATAAACTATCACAGTATATATTCTGATTTAGCAAAATAAATAATTTGAGGAGCTGTATATCTGATTTCATAAATGTCATAATTAAAACATTATATGATGATATGTTTTTCATTACGGTGACAACTCAGCCTGAAGTGAAGCAGTTTGTGTGAGCATCGAGTCTGTGTTACAAACTGTTGCATCATGGTAAATGTAGGATCAGCTCGTCCAATACACGGAAATAGACATCTGGACGTCTCAGCCTCAGCGGCTTTAATTATTTATTTTTCTGTCATATCTGTCCCCTTTCACATTAAAAACAAAACACATAAAAATCCAACATTGTCAAAAAGTCCAAACATAGTAGATGTCAAAATCTCTCATGCAAAACAAGTGAAGTATATTGTCGAATGTGATGATTGCACATTCAAGGCAGCAGAGGCAATTGGCTTCTTGTGGGGTTTTCATGAAACTGATTCCTGATTCAATGACATCATATATAAAAAGTCCATCTTCACACATAAATCTGTTCACATGTTTCAATTTTCCATCCTGATGTAAAGAAAATATCTAATTTTAATTCCTCAGCGTAGTTTTTTACAAAACAGTGTTCACCTCTGTTACATTGTAGCTGTATTCCTTCACCTTCATGTTTTTTTTTTTTTTTTTTTATTAGTTTTTGTCTCTGTTCAGATATTTCAGTGTTTTAGTCTCAATATCTTTTGTGAAGCAGAGTGAATTAACTGGCGTCTGAAATGTGTTGAACAAATAAAGTTACTGTGTCCTGCTGCTGGTAGGAGAACTCAGACTTTCTTATTACTTCTCTCTGTGTTTTTCCGCTCTTCATTTTGTCTTCTTTTGTCCTGAACACAGTGGATTTTCTGGTTGTATTGTCGTGCCCCTAATTTACCATATTTCTAATTATATTCAATTTGGGCCTTTTATTATTTTCCCGCTGCTGTGACATCGTCTCCCTGCGGGGATCAATAAAGTTTCATCTAATCTGAACCTGATGAAACTGTGTCAGACTCAGGGAGAAGCGCTCGTTGCTTTATTTAGTGCAGATTTTAAATTGAGTTTGGTTCTGCACCCCCACTGCTTTGATATTACAACTGATGGACTTTTGCTCTCCTTTGTCTCACGTGTGACTTTCACTCTGTTTGTTCCCGCTGCACCTACACTGAATTCTTGTTTTACATGTTGTGTGGTGGATTTGTGAGGAAAACGACAGAAATATCTAGTCTGTGATAGAAATAAATGAGATTTCTGTGCTGTAAAGGGGAAGGTTAAAGAGGAAGTTTAAACATTTGGGGGCACAAATCATGTGAATGATTTTTTATTTGTGGCTACAAAGCCAAGTATTTGTCATATGAAATACCAACATGGAGGCATGAGCAGGAATCCGACTTATTATGCAGCAGCTTGAATGAGATTAATTTTACAAACTCTGATTTTACCTGACACAATAAAGTATGAGAAACACACATCACTCTACTTCTTTGTGCATACTGACCTGTGATTGAGGTCATTTCATTATAAATCAGATTAAGGTCATCACGATGCCAGAACTTTCTAAACTGTGTTACATTAAATACAGAATTCCTCTTTTACAGTGGCCGACAAGAGCAAACACTGCTCATACACACACCTTAACAGAAGCGTGCATATTTAGTCGCCACAGCAGAGGAGCTGGAGGCCTCTGGGAGGAGCGCTCTACACCAACTGCAAGAACCAGGACTCCATCCTGTTTACACTCACCAACATATCCTCTTCCTCATCAGGGTTGATCAGCTTCCTGTCCTGAGGATGGGTATCTGTTGCATTAAAAACAAGCTCTGCATTCAATCAGTTCACCTTAGAAGTGGCAATCTTTGGTAAGAGGAGAATAAATAATGAATAATTCAAATAAATGTGAAGATGGTGAGCATATGGAGAAAGAAACACAGCCAGATAGTAATAATGTTATATCTTGGGACAGTTTTTTTTTTTTTTTTTTTTTTAATGAAAAGGTTTAGACTCCCTCTCTGCAACTGATCCAAGCATATCTATTCTGTTTGGGTTTTTAAACTGACTATAATCAGAATATTAGGCTCCATATAAATGCAGCTACTGACGCTGGCTGAGGTCGGAGGTGAAACAGACTCTGAATTGTCACCCTGACATGACAGAGAACTGCTTTTCAACCTTGTGTTGGTCTTCAACAAATTACCCGTGTTGAGAAACAGACACATCTGACCTCGGTGTCCACTGTCTACGTTTTCCTGGAGCTTTCAACCAAGTCCACAACGGATGGAAAAGCTCCGGAAAAAGCTGTTAAATGAGTGACAGTGTTTTGTTAAACCTACACTGTCATTCAGTTCTCAGTCTCATCAGAAGTGGAAATGAAGTTTGTCCTGAAGGTGGTGCTAGAATGTCATTTATATTGAAAAAAAAAAAAAAAAAAGGTTCATCCTCTGAAGAGCAGGAATGTGATCAGTAAATCTCAGATCAGTCTGTTAGACTTAAATATATTTATTGTGTTCAAGCTGGAATGTTGTCCTACAGGGGGCACTAAAGGAAGGGTTAGGTGTTAAGAGTTCATCCTCTCCAGAGCACGAGCATCTAAATCCCCTGACCGCCCGTTCAGACATATTTTCCACAAAGATAACACAAACAAATGTCATTTTCAAATAAACATGGGTTTCTGCATGTAATATGAACGCGTATGTTTTGATACACTGTATATGACAGCGATAATGATAATACAGCAACCATACAAAAGCACATTATCACAGTGTTAACGAGCTCTGCGGCCCAGGAACCAAGAAATAAAATCCATAATGAGGTGAAATAAGATATAAAAAATACATTAAAAGCAGCATAAATTAACACATAGAGGGAAATCTAAGTGTGTGTGTGTGTGTGTGTGTGTGTGTTTGAGCACATCACACAGCAGCTCCTCGCTGTGCGATGTCCCAGAATTCCGAGCGGCAGCAGCACTCGATGATAGTGATATTAAGGAGGAACTGTTGCAGAAGGACTCGATTGCCGTCTCCCATATTTTGTGTAATAGAATGTAACTAGCATCATTATTTTTTCATCACAGCCCTCCCACAACTGTCTCCCACATCTAGGAACATCACTTTCCTCTCAGCTCCATCTCCTCGCTCTCCCTCACCGTTTCTTCGTCACACTGCGAGTCAATTAAAGAGCACAAGATAAAAAGTAAGGAAGAGGGAAAAGAAGAGGCTGCGGCAGCATGCTCGCTCATTCGGGGGCCCGGCGGTGGATTCTGAAGTGCCGCACTGTTCCAGTTCAGGCTGACATCTAGGATCTGGTGATGTTAAAAAAAAAGGAAAAGAGGGAAAGAGAAAGAAAGGCATGACGAGGGGTTAATGTTGAAGAGGCTCATGGCAGCGGTGTGGCTGTCTGGGGATTTATTTTTTTTAATTATTTCTCTGCCTGCCGAGGTGGACTCCAGAAGAAATGAAGTGATCACTGCGGCTACAATCACAACAGCTGGACTTTCCTCTGCTGCTGGTCGCCAAACGCCAACTGCCTGCGGCCAGTAACACACACGGCAACCACATGATGATATCAGCACTTTAAAGAGCGGCAGAGCATCCGCTGAAGGAAGTGAAAGTGTTGTTTGTCTATTTTGAAGAGATGCTGAAGCAAACCTGACAACTAGAATGAGATGACCGCCAGCTTCTCCTCTTGGTATCTGCGGTGCAAAAACAAAAATCCAAGAACACAGAGTTTATTCTACCTGGAAGTAGCAGATGGAGAACGGTCCATAGCTGAATCTGGTTCAAAGCACTTCTCCTCTTTGAATGAGGTAAATGGTTTTCATGCCTGACACAAAAATTAATGTAAAAAGAAATGACCATTCCGGATAAAAGAGATGATTTACAGGATAAAAGCATTTAAATCAGTTAATATCTGCCAACATTAGGCTGCGTTAAAAGGGAGGTGAAAGTAAAATTACTTTTAATTAGTTTTAAATTCATTGCTTAAGGTGAAATGAAGTAATGTGATCAAAAGTCAACATCTGCATTCAACCTTCAAACAAGAGGCTGAAGGATGAACTGCTTCAGGACTACAGTCTGCAGTGTGGAGGCAGGAGCTGGTGACAGTAACGCAGGCGGCCTCACTCCGAGTTGGGTGGAACTGTTTCATCCATTCGAAGGACCTGAGCGAGGGCAAAGACGAGAGGCGGATGTCAGGCAGCGTTGTCACTCCTGTATGACATATTCCACTGTGAAATCATGAGATTAACAGGAGCAATTACTATATAATAAAAGTAGAAAGGCACCCAGTGGGGCACATACCTCCAACAAAGTCCAAATGTGCCTTTTAATTCAATCAAGACTCATCTAATATTGAACTCAACAGCCTGGCATCACTCTACATTTTAAACTACTTAAGCATAATTTAAGCTCCCCAGGATCTCATAGATACTTGCTACCTACATTTTTTTTTTTTTTTACTTTTTACATCAAAATCTGTGAATTATTTTCCGAGAAAGTAATCAATGATACTCTGTTAGTTGCCAGAAACACAGTTGGAAATGTCGCCAGGGCTCCTTCAGAACACCCAGTTCCACTGCCACAAACTCGACTTGAAATGGCCTCTACAAATGGCCTCAATTCCTGCGAAAAACTTCCGGTTTTGGTCAAGATGAACATGGCTGGAAGTGAATGTAGGTCTCCTTAAAAATGTCCATGCTGCAACACAGACTTGAACCACAGTCACAGCTTTTGGCGCTGGTTGAACATTTCTAGACTTGTCTCTTTATCGGGATCCACACCAAAAGATAACAGAGTCTGTTCTGGGCCGAGACCTCATCCTGCATCCAAGTTAGGTGGAAATCTGCTCAGTAGTTTTTTGTTTGATCCTGCTGACAACCAGCAAATGGACAAGTAGAAATCAAATAGATCAATATTTAAGTGTCGGGGGGGGTAGAAAAGGTAGAAAAGCACTTTTTTCAGTCATGCATCTATCAAAACTTTAAAACTTGCATTTTTTTTTAAAGGTATTTTCATGAACCTCACAGATGTCTACGTTCAGCTCTGAATCATAAACTGTAAATGTACAAGAGCTGAAACCAAAGTCGAAATGTGATATTTCTGATGACTGAAAGTCAGAAAATATTGGGTTTAAACGTTCACAGAGAGGCATACAAAGTCCCAGCTGGGGGTACGAAGCATAAGTGCAGTACTGAAATCTACTGAATTCGATTTTGTGATTCATTTTTTTCCAGCATGAATCTCACACTGATCTGCTGTGATCTAACATTCAGAAGTCTATTTCAGCTGTAACACGCCGCTCAAACTGTGCATCCACCTGACGAAACTCAGCAACTAGACACGCAACTCTCCGGACCAAGAAAAGAAGTCGTCTGAGGGGTTGGCGAGGAGCCATTTGGTTCAAATGACAATTTGGTGATAAACTCAGAGCAGCAGTTGAATCTGAATGTGACCATCTCACTCCTGACCTGTGACGTTGTGATTTCACCTGCAGAAACAGGTGGAGGTCTGTGTCAGGCCTGCTGGTGTCATGTAATCCCCCTCACAGATGAGACCGTCAGACGCCGCCGGCCTATTTTCTGCTCGCTGCTCGTCCTGATTGCCTCTGAAAGATCAATCAGCGCTCCGCCGCACCGCTCCGCTCTCTCCTCGCCGACACGCATCACATAAATAAACTCAAATTACTGGACGCGGTGTCCGTTTTCTGGCTCGTCTTGCTGGAAAAAAAAAAGACGGTCAGTTTTTCATAATCGCTCCATTTGACCGAGCTCACACCATTTTCCCCAATACAAAGGGCTGTGATTGTGCTCCGCCAAACATCGCCGTCCATTTCCAAGACAAATACTTGTTTTTTCTTCATATTTCTGGAGGTAATGGAGAGGCAACACAAAGCATTAGCCGCAGCTCACAGTCTGTATACAGTCATATTAAAGCTCCGGCCTTTTCTTTTTGCCTCTTTCACACATCCACTTTGTCCCAAACCGCTCAGATATTACTCATATCAGAAAGCCATTTCAAACATTTAGCCTTCTGTAGACTATTGTGCTTTGTGCCATTAGTTCAGTCAGCAACCCTGAAAGTGGAAAATAAAGCTTTCAAAGCAGGGAAGGCAACACCTTGTACACATGAAACACAAACACAGGCTGTTTTCTTTTTGTCTTTTTGTCCTTCGACATCTGTGCTGAAACGGCCTTTTTCTCTTTGGATAAACGCTTCCCTCGATCATTAGTCATCCTTTCAATTCATGAATTTGTATCCTTTAGTTTCTAATTTTGTGAAATTATTTTTCCAGCCGAAGACCGTTGAGTGAATCAACACCTTGATATAACGGCCACAACCTTAAGATACATCCATGAAAACCGAAAATGAAAGAGCAAAAAGCCAAGTTGAGGAAATTACTGAAGCTTTATCTCAGCTGTGGAAAAAAGAAATTAAAAGTGGACTAAATCCAATCAAGTTCTGAATGAGAATTGTAGTTGCTCACCGTCTTTGGAAAAAAAAAGTGACAGGAGTGGCACCTGTGTTCACATCGAGTGTATGTAACATTAGCACCATATGTGTTCTATTGATGTTGAACATTTTATAATAGTTTGTACATCAACAGATTGGATGTGGATATATTCAGAAACACACAAATGGACAAAAAAAAAAAAAAAAAAATGGATTAGAGACACAAAATGGCTGCCAACAAAAATGTCCAACGACATGATTTTGTGAAGAAGAAACACGTTTCACTGAATCATCATTTTAATGCTGCTATCAGGAAAAAAATGACTTGTCATCAAACCTTTCAAATATACAATATAAAGTATAAAAGTAAGCAAGTAAAGTTTACAGCGAGACTCGCATTCCCAACGTACCTGACTGGTCACGTGATCGTCTTTTTCAGGCATTTTCAGGTGTGTTGTTAGGATGGACATGTTTTCTCTTCTCCATTTTTTCATTTTAAGAAAACCCTGTTTCCAAGAATATCTGAGACTAATTCTGACTTTTTGGTGGTAAACTCAAAACATGAATTCTGCATGTTTTGCACCAGCATCTCTTGCATGAGATCGCATGGTGTGTCATATGGAGCACATGTGGAAATGATCAACAAATGCAACAGTTCACATGGGAAAATTGTGTTTTTTCCCCTGAGGGACGGACCAGTCGCCATTTTGTTTTAGGAATGTTATTATTGTAATTAATGCAATCTGTTTTGATGGCTCGTACCGGGCCTTATTTTGAATAATAGAATTTAGAATTTTTTAATAAAGCTACAAATTCATCACTGTGGTCAGAATGGGTTGTTTTGAATTGGCTCTCTTGCTCTTCCCGATCTTTTTAACATGTATTATTTTTAAAATGAACAGGAACGTTCAGCTCTGAACCAAATGATAAGTGAGTTATTTTTTTCGATCTCTTAATTTGCTCAAAATCTTTTCCGAGTTTTTACTATTGAAGCTGAAGATAAAACCATATGAACTGCACATCTCATCGTTATTAATTAATGTGTTTATTTTAAGTCCAGCTATGAGTAACTGGCTGTTTTCATTTAATGGCAAATGTATGTATTATATAGCCTGAGCTAAATAATGAATCTACAGCGTTTCAGGTATGGAACCAAAGCATCAATTATTTCTGTATTTGTCTCTCTTATTGTTCTTTTCTTTATGTGTTGTGTTTCATATTAATGTGCCTTTAAGAATGAATGATGTAGAACTAAATAAACTAAATAAACTATATATATATATATATATATATATATATATATATATATATATATATATATATATATATATATATATATATATATAAATCTTAAACTGCTTGTAACTGGTGAGGCCTTTTGTTTGCCGTGTGTTCAGTACTAATAGACTCCGTCAGCCTCTTCGTCTTCATCTGCCTCCGTCATTTCATCTGACTTCTCACTCTCCTCTTTAACCTACATAAGAAAATTAAAATCCTATAATTATCTTCAATTAACAGAAAGAGGGACATGCAGTGATTAAGGAAATCAAGTTCAGGGACTATTTTCATTATCTCCCCCTCCCCTACATCCCCCCTCCTCCCATCCTCCCCCTTTCTTTAACGTTCACCTTTAAGCTTGCTGAACTGAATTTAATTAATTTTTTTTTTACTCATTTGTTTCTCAGCTAATCGGAGAGAGGCCGTCCATCGCCGTGACAATGTTAGACACCAGCTAAACAGTGTTTGGACAAGATGGACAGACAGAGGATGAGTTTGTATGGCTGCAGGGGGTGTGGACGGATGGATTTATGCTTATATTTTGAGTAATTGAGTTAAAAATATGATTAAAAAGGATTTTTGGCTTTCCATTAACAGAGCCCCTAAAATGAGGCTCCATTCCCTGCCAACACTCATATCTGGCAATTCTACCCATGTTTAGGCTGAGCAATCTCTGAGTCACTTTCTGTTAAAGGTGTGATGACTATCTGATGTCACACGTCATCTAAATTGAATTGATTTTTTTTTGGAACAAAAATTAACCTAAAATTCACATTCTAGACATGGTGCGTGGATGTGCTTCCAGTGGATCTTAAGTCCATTCACCCATTGTCTGTAACTGCTTTTTCCCTTTCATGGGGTCGTGGGGTTTTTGCTGGAGCCAATCCCAGCTGTCTCTGCTGAGGGCAGGGTGCTCCCTGGACAAGTCGCCAGCTCATCGCAGGGCCCTTATTGTTGGTGGAGGCCACCATGCAAGGTGCCAGCTGCACACCAGGAGCAATTTGGGGTTCAGTATCTTGCTCAAGGACGCTTCGACATGCAGCTCAGCTCAGCTCTCAGCAACCTTCCAATCACTAGCCGACCGGCTCTACCCGCTGAGCTACAGCTGCCCCTGGATCTTAAGTCAGCATCTTTTCCTGATTGAGAAAAGACTGTTGTCTGATGAAGAGGAGTTTACAGATGAGTCAAAAAAAACCCCAGAAACTTTAACGCCCAAATCCCACCAGAGCCACGTTCGCTCCGTCTCCGATCCGCCACTGCAGTGAAGCTGTTGGTTTCACTGTAGTCTGTGTGTGGACTTCCACAGGCTCTGCTGCTCTGCGTATCTACTCCGCTGCAGCTCCAGCAGTCCAGATCCTTCCACAACAGACGCGCAAGGCTTCTATTTTGTTGCTGCATGCCGGAGCACGGCAGAACGAACAGGAAGTCAAAATTTAAAAGAAAACCTTTGACCACTGGCCTGTTTTCTATCCCTGCCAGCTGCTTACAATATGAATACAACAATGTGTAAGCAAATCAACTGAAGGTCCACATAACAGCTTGTTTATATTACTTAACCCTGGGAACTGCATATTGTATCAAACATGCAGCATATTCTATATTTTGACTAATGAATGATGTGATTATTATGACAAGCAGGGATGAACAAGGCTGAATAAGCAACCACACAACCATCCACCAGCGACATGAGCACTGTTAACATCAATCTGGTAGTTGGCTGATTAGATAACCAGACAACTTACCACTGCTTTACATCTCTGCAAACTGGAACAGACGTCTGTGCTGAAGAAAACCGAGACTGAGCTCAGAGAAAAGCTTCAGGTGAGCCTTGAGTGATAATATATTCTGTTCTGGTGCAGGTTGATTTTTACATCTCACTGAAATGAAAATAATCAGCCAGTGTTACTTTGTTTTGTCTGAAAACTTTCTTCAGTCATTGAATAAAATAATTTGTCACTGCAGACTACTCTGTGTGTCAAAGGGACTGAATTTAGGATTTTAATTTCAGAGCAGAAAAGCGAGCAGTTGTTGTTTTTCTTCATAAACTGACAAAAGCATCACGGTGCCTTTTTTTTTTGTTGTATTTTCACTTGATGCACAGCAGAAACTAAAGAGGAAGGAGCTGCTGTCAATAATCTGACTGCTAGTACAGTGTGAGGAAGCTGCGAGCGCTTATTTGTCTGTCAGCCAAGAAATTCACAGTCAGAATCTGTTTTTCTGCCAAGTACGTGCACATACAAAGGATTAATCTGGGAGACATGCTCACCATGGAATAATACACGAGCGAAAAACAACAGCTGGCAAGCAATTATGCATCTGTCTGCATAAACCTAAAGTTTGTAAAGTACAGGATATTCTGAAAATGGACATTTTCACCTCCGCATGCATTTTTTATCCTTGAAGGACTTTTGGCAAAATAATGTTTTAGTCAAATTTTCATGCCGGGAAAACATTCAGCATCTTCTAAGTACAACAGAAACACAAACTGACACTGCTGACTGCAACATGTATATTGTAGAGTTGGAGATTCAGTGATTATAAAACAGTGAATTTAATATTTTAAATGCAAGGATTTTCAGTCTCTGTGCGCCCCCACACAGGAGCTCTGTTCAGGTAGATGCCGGGCGACCAAACATCATCAACTAACGGGGAAGATGGAAGTCAGAGTTCGAACACAGCACATGTGACAAAGGTAACAACGATACTCTTCAACACAGCCCTGTTTTGTCATTGATGTAAACCTGTCATTTAAAACACACTCTGAAAACTTTGTGTCAAAGGCCTCAATGATTTTAGTCATGGTTGATTTGGCGACATCCGATGTTACTGTTCGTTACAACAAACCACTGACTTCCTGTGTGAAAATGCCAGATTAGGTCAGAGAAATGGCTGGAAATGTTTGGGCAGAAAAGCTCTGACTGTGCACTCAGGAGCGCTGAGGAAAAAAAAAATGCTGCACATATGTCTTGTCTCTGTGACAACAATATCTTGACAACAGCTGCCGTATGATCCACACTGATCCTCTGTGGTTTACTGTCTGGTTGCATTTTATTTGACACCAGAGCAAGGAGGATGTGAGTGATGACACGATCTATAATTGTGAAATACGGTGAATATTATCGCCAAGGCCAGGAGAAAGAAAAGGAGCGACAGTGACGTCACCAGAGGTTTTCTGAAATGTTGAGAGATTTTCAAATCAAAGCGCTCAGAGCGATTGCACAAAAACCTTGAAAAAAGATGCTGGCCTTCAGGAAAGAAGAAAAAAAAAAATCGAAAAAGAGGTTAGGCAATAATAATGTATGCACACACGGCAATAGTCTGATAAAAGCAGAAGATGGTGGAGGTGTGGAGCTGCACAGCTTACTGTGGCTGCTCTTGACCAAACTATTACTCTGTGCAATATTGCAAACTGATCCAATGTCAAATAAAGCCTACAGAGCGCCCAGTAGCTCAGTTTGAAAAGCATGTGCCTGACGTTACAGAGGCTGTGTCCTCGCCACAGCTACCCAGGGCTCAAATCCAACCTGTGGTCCAACCTCCCTCTCTCACTGTCCTGTAGATAAAGCCCAAAAAATATATTTATCCCATTTTGTAGATGAACAATAGTGCAGTGAAGCTGCAGCAGCAGATGTTCTGTTTGCTTTAGCATTAACTCAGAGCACACGGCCGTCGCTCACATGTCACACCATCCAGTTCATAAATCTGCTGGGGTGAAAGCAAAGAAGGTAAATACAGCAAGAAGAAATCTGTAGGAGATACACAGCTGCAGCTCCACCGCTCACGTGGACTGTGTGGCAGCTATAACCTGTTAAACACGGGCGGAAATGAAAAGCACGAGGTTCCACAACACACACGTGCTGCTCAGGCAGGCGTTGTGTCTCTGGTGTAAGGTAAAGCAAAGGCTGGTGGGAAGTAACCAGGAGGACTCAGTTCTGAAAGAATCAGCACCTCTGATCCACTGTGTGTGTGTGTGTGTGTGTGTGTGTGTGTGTGTGTGTGTGTGTGTGTGTGTGGTTGGGTAGGGGTTGGACCGCCCAGGGCAACGCCTGCAGGGTTGAAGTGGAAGGAAGACAGAAACACTGATCATTCACAGGCACACACACACAAATACACACAATGTTTTCCTGCTTCTGTACAGTACACACATCACACCACCACATATCAAGACTGGAGTCGCTCGCTCGCACGCACACACACACACACACACACACACACACACACACACACACACACACACACACACACACACACACACACACACACACACAGATGCTCCGTGTTGCTCATGTCCAAGTTTTCAGACAAACTGCTGGATTTAAGCTCTCTTTTATGTTGTAGGAAATTCTCCTCTTTAAAAACCTGTTATCTAAAAAAAGTGAATAACTAACGCTGGGGTTCTTCTTGTTCATTAAAAGAGAACATTTTGGAAATTAAAAAATTCACATCACAGCGGTGGTGTCAGACAGATTTCCTGTGCACACTAGCATTTTCACTTTGTTAAAGTCTTCATAAAACCAGATAAAGTCTTCTTCTTCCTCCTCTTTCAACTGCCAGACAACACAGTGAATGTTATCTGATGAAAACCCTGTGCACAAAATCACGGTGAAGAACCAGTCAACTCCTGTACACACTTATAGCTAAGGCCTGGATTATCCTTACGCATGAACACACACACAGACACCATGGACACATCAAGTAGCTCTGTTACAATCGGAGGACACATTCAACACACATATATATTCTGTGTGCTGGTGTGGTGTTCTGGCAGCACAATGAAATTAAAAGTACACAAATGTCCACACAGAGTCCAGGGGTACACACTGAGATGAGAAAATGTACGTCACGTGGACCCTCGCATGAACACAGAAAGAATGACTTCAGAATAAGTTCAGTCATGGAGTTGTTACAACACACCTGCCTTCAGGAAAAAGAAATAAACACTGCACGGAAGCAGTCATGATGAAAGGTGTTTAAAGCTGTTTATTTTCTGGAAGTAGTTGAAGGAATAAACCTCGGATGGAAACATAACACAACCGGAAGAAAGAAGGCGAACAGCAAAGGAAAAAGAGCCAGAGAACAGACGCAATATTATTTTTTACAAAAAGATGCTTCGGGTTAAATGAGTTTTAGCATCTACCTGGCTAGAGCTGCTTGGCCTCTGTAAACGCAGCCAGCCACGAACAATTTGGATGACTGATGGATGGGACATTGGATGACCAAAGTTCAACATCTATATCGAAAGTATGAAGTTGACGTCAACCAAAAGTTGGATTCTGATGTTGTCAGTGACCAGGCAGCAGAGACAGGGACACAACAAAAATTACTGCTTTATTTTGACAAACAAGTGTTTGATCAATCCAAAAAACAGGGTCGCAAAAATGTTTCCGACACCTTAACAAAGGGAAATATCCAAGTATACACACACACACGCACACACACACACGTATATATAAGACCGACTTAGCAGCATCATGAGGACACAAAAGAAGTACAAAATATTGACAGATCCAAACTACTGATAAATGTATGACGACTTAAAGGAGCAGTCCGTCTTGTTGGGGAAGAAATGTTCCTGAGAAGAGAAAGATGTTCATTGACTGAAAATAATCTTTGTTTTCATGACTGAATCAACAAACTGACCTTAAAGGGCAAAACAATTTATACTGTTTTAGTAAGAGTACCTGGGTTACTGAGTCGGGCAGCTAATGAGAAGAGGCAAGTCTCTGCTTGCACAAAAGGAAGACGAGGTGTTTAGTGAAGTAGACGGCAATCCTGTGGAGAACATGAACATCTGAACCAAGGTCATCACAATTAATCGAACATTTGTTGAGTGTCACCAGCCTAAGCTTTCCACCAGCCCAGCTGAAAGCAATGGAAACTGTTCTTTTAGACAAAGCACAAAGGGAAATATTTAGCCATCGAATTAACAGCTGAGCAGAAACAACAACATGACAGCGCAGCGCCTCCATCTGGTGAAGAAGGTGTATGAACGGGTGAAGCTGATTGGACAAACGGCATTAATCCGGGTCACGCTAGCAGCAGGCTCAGTAAAGTATCCCAGACGTCTCTGGTTCCTCCTGGGAGTTCTGAGGCGTTCCCAGTCCAGATGGGATGTCTAATCCCCCCAGTGTGTTTTGGGTCTGTTCTGAGCCTCCTCCCAGTTGGACGTGTCCAAAAAAACCTCCATAGGGAGAAGTTCTGATCAGACGGCCAAAACCTCAGCTCAGATGGTTTCTTTCAACAGGAAGCTTAACTTTGCTTCAGCTTTGTTTCTCTCAGACCAATCAGACTTTATTTGATAAAAAAGCAGTTGATCAATACAAACTGCTCTGATAATATTTATTATGTTTACTGCCCTCCTGTTCTTTGTTCCTACTTCTAATTCATATTCAAACGACCACTGTACTGGCTTTCACCTATAAACTGGGCATGAACAGTAGCAGGACATCCTGGTATTTTTGGTATACTGCATTTCATACTTCATACTGGGACATATTAAATATGTATCCAGCATATTAAATATTATGGTGGTATGTGTATTTGAACACAAGACCTGAGTGAACTTTCACTCTGTATCTTATGTGTTGCTGAAAAAAATATTATGACCACAAAAGGCCACTTCCTCAAACAAAATGTATGATGGGTAGTGATCTGATTTCAAAGCACATTTGGAATCTGCATAAAACAAACTTGACATGTGATTTATAATATTTCATGTCACATTTCACAAGAGGAATGCTGTATACCACAAAAAATGTCAACATGGATTGTATGAAATGTGAAAAATGTGAAGATATCAGTGTGACATTAAATTTGAGATTTAATTTTAATTTTTTTAATGCCCCCCCCCCCCCCCCCCCCCTTTTTTTTGTTTTTACTTTTGCCATGTTGTTACAGCAGCTGAAGCCACAAATTATCCTGTGACCTTCAAATCAACAGCTGAGAAACACAGTGTCTTAGTTTTGATTGCAGTTTAATGTGGCTGCTTTTGTGCTGCAGTGTTTTATTTGACTGTTCTTTTGTGTTCCACATGATGTTGACTGTGATTGTGACTCCGTGTGTGTGTGTGTGTACGTGTGTGTGCATGTGCATGCGCCCATGCATGCACGCGTGTGTGTGTTTGTATGTGTGTGTGTGTGTGTGTGTGTGTGTGTGTGTGTGTGTGCCCAGACGTCACGCAGCTGTGACAGTTTGACTTCAGTGTTTAATCTGTTTAATCCTCTGCTCTGCTCTCGGTCCTCCCATCTTATCTTTCCACCTCATGATGTTTGTTTGGAGATCTCCAGTTTTTCTGTGTTTCTAATGACAGCGAAACACATGTGAGCGCCATGTGGACTCCACTCCAACCAAATCCTCTTTACTGCTGCTATCAGGAAGGTAAATCTGATCCAGTCATCTTGCATTTGTAAAGGGGTTCTGTTTGATTTTTATTCGTGCAGGTTTGTTTTCCATCTAAGTGACGAGGGGAAAAATGAAAATCTCTACCAAAATGGCCAAAGCTGATAAATCCAGATAATCTCTTCAGTCCACAGATCTTCGGCAGCAGAGCTGAGTCTGCTGCACACTGTAAAAAACATCGCTCTCATATTTAACCAGTAAAGGCTTTAGTTATTTTGGGATGGAGATTTAACTGATGACCAATATTGTGTTGCTTTGATGTCCATTACAGCCCAGATAGAAACTGCAGAAAATGAAAAATATGTTTATGCTGAAAAATGAGAAAACAAACAAACAAACAAAAAAACACTTTAACCTGATATTCACACGTGAATAACAACAATAACATGAATGGGCAATGGGATGAAGTAAAATGTGTGTAATCCCTTTAATCCATGCAACATAATAGTAAGAATAACATGAATATAAAAGCCTCAGCTGTGTTTTTTCATAAATAACTAGAGAAGACTGCTAATCTATACATGCACATTTACTGTAAATTCATCAGTTGTTTGTGTTGCAATGTTCAGAATCAAATGTCATACATTTCTGTAAACCATGAAAACATGAAATGTGAAAGTTTGACTAGGATCATATTAACATAAATTATACATGTTAATACAAGCTACCTTTCATGCAGGACGAGGAAGAAATGATGGTGACGTGACAGCAAAGCCAGAGACCACTGTTCAAGACTATGTTTCAACGTTGGGTTAACAGGATTTTCACTCACAAGGCCGCTGTTCATCTCCAGTGTGAAACCAAGAGTCAACATGAGTTTTTTTTTTTTTTTTTTTTTTTTTTTTAATTTTTTTTTTTTTAACTCAGTCATGTAGTTCATTTGTGTCACCTACATTATGTAACAGGAGCTGCATAACATATGTGTTGTTGAAACTGATTTTTAACTGAAATTACAGATGCACTATAGTTATGTTAAAGGTGAAACATGAAAAACAGAACAAATTCTCAACAGAAGGTGAATAAATGTTCTGATGTAAACATGTCAAAAATTACCAGCTGGCCACCTCCCATCCACGTGCAGCTCCTGTGCTACTAGTGCAAACACCAACACCCCCCTGGTCCACTTCAGACTGCTAGCTGCACAGGTGACAGGTGGTCAATGCTTGCATATTGCATCTTTAACCAAAACCACAATGTTTTCCCAAACCCAACCAACCTGAGAGTTTATGATGAAGGTCTTGTGTGCGCCTGTTGACACAGTTGTGTTGTGGGAGTCACTGTCAATCCACCTGTGCAGTCGTTGAGGTACGAGGGTGTTTCAGTAAAGAGCAGTTTCTGCTTGATTGTAATTGTCTTTATTCCACGTGATTATATAGCTGGTTAATAACAGAGCTTCATACATTAAACCATCGATGTGTCTGCATTCAACCGTGAAGTTTCTGATTGTAAACATGGAATGATTACTGATGACTCTGATCTGTGATGATCAGCAGTATCTCAGACTTTTTCACCTTCTATCCCTTCCCTCTTTTAAACATCTTATATCTAACATTTCAAACAGCTAGACCGTTGCTATTTATATTTATCTAAGTTTAGGAATGAAAGTTTAAAGTGACTTATTTAATCAGTAGTTAGCTGCCTCTAAAACTGATTATTGATTAAGATTAATAAATCAAATCAATACTGAAGCAGCCAAATGCCTAAAATGTGATATCAGTTTGTGTGAAAAGTAAAAAAAAACAAAAAAACAAAAAAAACACAGAAATATTATTATTATTATTATTATTATTATTATTATTATTATTATTGTTAGTAGTAGTAGTAGTAGTAGTAGTAGTAGTAGTAGTAGTATTGAATTTAAAATTATTTTTGTTAATGAAATGCATTTTCTTAAACCAGTACTGATTAATCATTAACATCCCTGATTGAGTTGTGTATTTGCATCATCACATATTTCCAATGACTCAAGGTAATGGTGCGTTTCATTTGTCTGCCTGTGGCTATCACTGCCAGGGACACATCAGAAGGAAGTTGGCGAATGTGACTATAGTGGATAAAACTTTGACATGATGGCTGTTAACAATAAAGACACCAACTGTTAGTGATTTATTTATTTATTTATTTTTTTCTGTTTAATTGGCAGGTATATAACCCTAACCCTGCCAGTAAATGCAGGAGCAACAGTGCTGATGCTTCAGGCTGCATTGGGAGTAAAATAACTAAGCTAAGCCTGTGTTAAACTGACCACAAACACTGTTAAAACATGAAGCAGTGTTACAACACAGGCTCTCCTTGTTCTGTTCTGGTAAGTGGTGATGTTATAAGGCAGCGGCTCCCAGTGAGGGGTTTGTGAAGAAACAATCAAAAGAGCTGTGAGATGATAAACAGGAGAACACATCGGATGAATACATGTTTCGGCTGTACAAATTCACATTTATTATTTTTTTTTTTGTTCAGGTTTTCCTCTAACTTTTGTGGCTTTTTTTTTCTGTGAAGCAGTTGAAGGAAAAATCTCTTTATATTCGCCGGAAAAAACAGAGTCAGTGATTAGGGACCACTTCACGGCACACCATGGTTCACTTCAAAAGACAGAGGTTGTCAGAACCCATCGCCAGATATACAATTTCAGAAAATCAGAAGATATTGACATTTGTCCAACTAAATTATATAAATTATTCTGCTGACATCACGTCTGAACTGGAGCTTGAAACATGAACTTCATTACACTGACCAGGCAGTGGGAACTCAACCATAACCACCAGATTAAACAGACAGAGTAGCGTCTTTTTTTTGCAGTGTATTTACAGTGAGCACACTGAATCTCTTCTTATATACATGGAAATACGCTCCTGCATCTCTAATCACACATAACATCAGTCCGCTTCCTTTTGTTGTATCTTTTTGCAGTTGTGTTGTGTAAAGCTAACACGCGACAGGGCATAATTACAGATTCCAGTATGTTAATAAAGGAGCGAGTGCTGATTTAGCTAAGAGGCTCAGTGTGTACCGTTTAAAGCCGAGTTTCCCCTCGTCTGAATATTCATCAGAGTCGCACTCAGCCGAAGATGAAACGGCCTCATTGTTCATCAGCGACGGCGGCACGCCGGCTCGTTCATGTTATGCACATATTAATGATGAGGACAATTCACTTCGAGTGATTCCTAATCTGTTGACAAGAAGTCTCTGCAGGCCCTTCAGTCGGTTTGATGCAGATGATGACGATGTTTTATCTGTAAATCCCCTCGAGAAGAGAGATGGATGAACACTGCAAAAAAAAAAAAAAAAAAATCTACAAGTCATTTACTCACATTGTCGTTTCCAGAAAATCATTTTATTTCAGCGAAATGAAACATCATCCACTGGGACGAGATTATTCAGATGTTTTCTTTAGAAATGTATTTAAAAGTCCAGATTGTGTATTAATAATGTGCTGAAATAAAGCTGACTAAAGAATGCAATCCACATGCTCTAAGATTAAAACAGCACGCCTGTGTTTTTGCATAATTAAACAGAAGGTTTCCAGTTTATTTCCAGACGTTCAGAGACGTGGACTCAGGTCATTTATTCACTGCCAAAACAAGTTGCAGGTCATTGAGACAGTGACTTGAACTGACTCGAGAGTCATCTTTTACTCTTGGATGTTAAAAACTTGTGACTTTACCTGAGACATGATGACTCAAATGTTTCATGGCATATTTTCAGCTGAGTTTTTTAAATCTGAGTGTCTAACAAGCATCCAGCAGAGAATCATTTTCTGATTGAGACGAGATAAAGCTTTTATAACGCTGTTTCTTTTGTGTTTGATTATGTTTATTTCCACAACTTATCAGTAATTATGATGCAGCGTCAGTTCCTTTGCATACATTTTGAGCAGTCTATAAAATGGAACATTATAGCATGAGACAGGTAAAACCTTGTCTGTTATCTTGGTCAAATGTATAAACTGCCAGTGAGAGTGCAGTGTCTGCGGGTCTGAGGGTGAGTGACTTGACTTACCAAAGTACAACACTGACAGTAAAACGTGAAAGTGAGCAGAGTCTGCAGCTGTCTTTGTGAAAGGAACATGTTGACCCATTTTTTTTTTTTTTTTTTTTATTGTGATTTCCAGCATGTAGCCAACACGAAACCTGAACAAAATAAACATTTAGTTTTGATTGACTAGATGTTCGGTTAGTATTTGGATTTCATTTTAACTTGTAATACAACAAGCCTTTGTAGTGCATGTCCCACTGTGTGTGTTTTTGACAGTTTAGTGTGTCTGTTCTGTAAGAAGACAAAAATATGAGCTAACACACTCAGACTATTTCTCCCAAGTGGAGTATGTGTAACTTAAATTCATTTTATCCTGTGTATAGACTTGACATAACTGTTTTGCTTTTGAATCTACATGTGTATTTATTTGTATATGTGATGTGACATTAGATTTCCCACACTAAGTACCTTTTGTGTAGTTATTTTTCACTTTTTTTTGTTTTTTTTTGTTTCAGAAACTGAACCTGACTACCCCACCTTATTGCTAGAATATTTACATTTTTAGAGAAAATATCTTGAAGGTTGAAAATGAGTCAGACAAGCTTTTTATCTTGCACACCCACATACTTAAATGAAGCTGACTGGAGTGAATTGTTGACCTTATTTCTCACTTTAGTTGCAAATTAAGCATTATCTCTGACTATTAGAGTATTTGACGGAATGTTAGAATTAAGACTTAAATAAAACCTCAGGTATCAAAGAGGACAGTTTTAGAAAAAACATTTTAATGAACTCATTCACTCCTCATGCTGTGTGTGCGTTTACTTTTTTTTTTTTTTTTTTTTATTTCAACACTTGGATTAATCTGTTTTGACTTCTCTCTAACTGCAGCACGTGCAGACAGCAGCAGCTCTGTGGTGTCAGAACGGAGGCTGAAGTGCAAACCGTGATCCAGATCCGACCGTTTCCACAACTATTTTTATCGCTTGCTAATTAGCGAGACTTTAATTTCTGCTCCATCCTCCAGACGGACCACAGGGGGTTTAACACTCCACAACCTGACGTTCACCACTCCCCTCTTTTGCCCTCCACCTACGCCATCATGTGAGTGATGACAACTAATGAACAATGTGGAAATATGAAGTATATAGTATTCAGTATATATAAAGCTGCACACTGTGAGAACGGTGAGAAAGCTGTGATCTTATGGTCCAATTACACAATTAATTGTTCTATTTTTTTTCTCTCCCTGGGCGAAGAAGTCACATCCTTCAGTGGAATTATTATTACTGTTGGTATACAGTCACACTCTGTAAGACTGAACAGTGAGATAAACCAAAGGACAGAACAGATTTAAGTTTGACCTGATGTATTCTGATATAGACAAGTGTGTTAATCCATTCAACAGCTGGACATGTAAATCAATGGAGCAGACACAAATAATTTGAATTCGAATTTACAAGAAGGTCTAAGCAATGACAAATGAGTCAGAGACAGAGTTCCACAGAGTTTCTAAAGTGTCTCCAACTCAACAACTCACTAAACTGAGACATTTGTTAAGGCAGTCTGGGGACTTTCTCCACAGGGACAAAGAAGTAGCCTATACTGTTACTGTTTAGTGTCTTTGTAAAATGTGACATGTTTAGATCAGTAAAATGTTTCTTCTTTCATAAATGGAGTGTAAATGATGAAATCAGTGTAAACAGTGTGTTCAAACAGCTGATCAGTGTTGGCAGGTAAGACTTTAGTACTTTAGACACAGAAGCAGACAGGCTGGTACAGACATGCTGCCACAAACTGACACTTTTTACAAGGAGACAAACAGCTTCATGTTCTGATTTAATGCTCGATTTAGAATTTGTCATAGCTGTTTCACAAAGTATGTTAAGTTTCTTTTCATGAAACAACTCCTAAATTCACAAAATTTGTTCAGGGAGTCTGGTGATGTTGTGGTGACTAGTTCAATGGTTAAAACAATTGAAACAGACATCATGGGACTTCCCCTCCTCCCCCTCCTCCTCCTCCTCCTCCTCCTCCTCCTCCTCCTCCTTCTCCTCCTCTTCCTCCTCCTCCTTCTCCTCCTTCTCCTCCTTCTCCCCCTCCTCCTCCTCCTCCTCCTCCTCCTCCTCCTCCTCCATCAAATGCATCCTCAATCTAACCCTAACCCTTCTTCTGGAGCACAATGCTAACTGAAAACAATGCCCGTGACGCCGTCTATTCCTATAGTATATTTTCTGTTTTAAAGCATTCATCTGCAACATAACTTGTCCCAATTTCTGTTCAATTAAGGCATTTAAAAGTGATATTTCCCACTGAATTGTACAAGATTATAATCAACCAAAAAAACGGACAATTGTTGTCTTTGTTTTCTAAAAATACCTCCACTTTCGAAGAAAGCTCTCTCCCCTTCTATCCCCATCCTCAGGTCTCGACTCATACTGGTCCTCACGAAGACAGAAGTAGAAAGACACACACGCTCGTACACACAGTGGGTGTGGCGTCCCCGGCAGGTCTCAGTGAGATGAGTCTGCAGCAGAATTCCTCACAGAGAATTCATCCAATAACTGTTGGAGGGGGAAAGACGAGAAATTAGTTTTCTGCTCTTGGCTGAAATGAAACAATATGAGCTGCACTGTTTGCAGTGTGTGTGTGTGTGTGTGTGTGTGTGTGTGTGTGTCGCCCTCACACAAGCCTCCTCATCTCTCATCTCTCAAGCTCCTCAGGAAAGATTTCAAAGCTCCAGAACTCTGTAAATGGTCAGTAACTGTGAACTTCAGCAGCCAGTAAACACAGTTGACTGTACTTTTATTTTACAAACTGGAGACTGTAACAGTTTGCTGTCTGCAGGTGGCTCAGAAGTGAAAGTTCTCAAACTGTAGGGTAGGACAGTTGTTTTGCTGCAAAGAAACGCAACATAATCTGCAGTTAAGTTCATTCACTGCATGTTTAGATGGATGACGTGTCTGCTCTTCCTCCGACTGCAGTCAAAATATTGTCTGCCATTGCCGCCATTTTGTTTAAGTGGCGTGATTAGGAGCTTGTGCCTGTTCACGGTATCCATATTGACATGAAATAGGAGGTAAAGACAGGTTTGATTAATGATGGCTCCGTTCCATTTAGTGTAGCGGAGGCTTTCTAGTGAGCCAACATGCACAATGGCAGCACCTTGATTCTGTTTGACCTGAATGAAACACATGTTTTCATTTGTTACAGCAGCAAATGAGGAGGTCAGGCAAAGTATTATAAAGAGCAACAAGTCTGCGTGGCAAGAAGATTGGGGATGGATGGTTTTGGTCAAACAAGACACAGAAGACAGCTGTCCATCTCCTGCGTGTAACCAAAACTGAATGCTAACTTTTCTAAATCTGCTAACGTGGCTGTACTTTGTATTATACCTGCTCACATTAGCTTGAATCCTCTCATGCACTCATTCATGACCCAATACAATCCACCAGTTGCATGGTTCATATACAGTAGATCAGTTTAATGTGATCTAATGGATCACAAACTGTTCTTGGAACAGGTTGAACTTTGACTCTAGGGCTGTGTGCTTGTTTCGTTGTATTCATACCTCCACCCATTCCTTTAGAATTATTTCACAGTGAATTATTTAACACTGCAAAACACGCTGCACACTTTACAGTACCCCTGTTTGCTGCTGTATGTGTTTCTCTGCGTGTGTTTGTCAGTGTATGTGTGTGTCTTACCTGAGGGCTGACAACAGCAGCTCTGAATCTCTGCAGCTGTTATTATTATTTTACACTTTGTTTTAACACTTCCTTCACATGTGACTAGAGCTGCGAGCCCCCTGCTGCCTGCTGGAGCAGCTCAACAAACTACCTCAATTAAAACTGATACGAGCGCGCCTCATCTGATGTAATCCGCTCTTATCTGACGTCTGCTGGATAAATGTCTTATTGTTGAAGAAGGAGAGTTTGGCACAAAATTGAGCTACTGGGCCTTTTATTTATTTTTTTTTTTATGTGAAGGCACAGCTGCATGAGAAGAGTCTACTGGAGGACAACCATTCAGGTCCATTTAAGGCTTATAGATTTAAATTTCTACATTTATTTTTTTTTTTAATGTATTTATTTATTTAAACATAAGTTATAATAAGCTTGAACCGTTTATTTGATGAAACATGAATGATAATCTTGATCTGATGTGTGTGAAGTGCAGATTTCAGTCTTGTTTTGTTGAAACGTCTACCTTTCGCAGTGTGAAACTGAAAATATTAAAGTTAAAAAAAATAAATAAATAAATAAGCACCACCAAAGTGGAATTCATTTCTGTGTTTGAATCTGAGCTCTGACCGGACTGTTGTCATGTCGCCCACCTGGTGATAACATCAGTGACTCACACAGTTTTTATGTTTCTATTTGACAAAATACGAGTTCACAAACAAAGACACATTTTAAAAGCTACAAAAACCAAACACTTAACATCAAACATCGATGCAGGTACATATATCTGTTTACAGATAATAATATAGTAGTTTGTTATCAGCTGCTCCATTAGTTTCTTACTAATTACATATTTCAATGATTAGTTCTTCTGAAAATTATTTTGTCGATGATTATGATGGAAACTTGACTTTTGACTTTAGAAGTTCTTGACTTTTCTTGTTAAATAAATTAAATCTATACTTTCTTTAGTTCAGTTCAGTTCAGAGTTTCTGTTTCTTCACTCTGGTAATTTCTACCATTTCAAATTGCTCCTGATGAGCCGTTGGCACCTTGCACGGCGGCCTCTGCCATCAGTGAGGGCCCTGCGATGAGCTGGCGACTTGACCAGGGAGCACCCTGCCCTCGCCCTGAGACAGCTGGGAGTGGCTCCAGCACAAACCCCTGCGACCCCATAAAAGGGATAAAGCGGTTATACAGACAATGGATGGATGGATGGATGGAAGCAGAGGCTGAGATATCCTGGCTTTTAAATACTACCTAAAAGTTACATTTCACATAATGTAACTCAAAAGCATCAGAACACCAACAATATCATCATAATTAGCTTTCAGACTGGATCTAGCTTCTTCAAACCACAGGAGATACCACTAGCCCTTTTCACACAGAGACGCCGCACTATCGCCACAGTGGCGTTTTTCTCCACCGTTGGTTGTTCACACAGAGCCAAGCAGCACTGCCGTGAAGACGCATCGCTGTGGAATTCACACAGAAAGCCAGCACTGCGGCTCCTAAAGAGGTGTGACGGTACACACCATAATGATGACGTCGGTGTGTTTTATGTGGGTGTTTCCCCGGTGTCCTCCTGTCAATCTAAACATGAACCTGCTGACAGTTTACAATCATATGGAAGCTGTTATAATGTGTTGTGATTGAGATCTTGACTCACCAAATATCATGGAAAGTGACAAAGTTTAGGTTTTTCATTCCAAATTACATAATTATGTAGTCAGTAAACTGGAGGCTGTCTGACTCTGTCACTTGCGGGGAGGGAGGCTGTTTGCTGGGGGAAAGTTCACTGAAGCCTCAGTCTGGAGGGCTGACCGTCACTGTGATTTTTTTCAACTCAAACCCTCGGTGAGTTAAAGCTCTTTGCAGGAGACAGATGCTGTTTTTCAGGCAGAAGTGTGATGAAGAGTCGGTAGGACAGGCGGGAGGACGAACACTTGTTTTCCTCGTATAAGTTGCCAAAGACAGTTACAGTTTCTACGTTACTTTTGCTTGGCCGTGTAACGTTGCTTTGTGGGACATTTCTCTTTAGTTGAGTGAGGGACCTGTGTAGTTATCAGACTGTTAGATTGACACGTGCAGTTTCTTGGCTCTCTTCATCAAAAGGTGTTGGCCAGAATGTGTTGCCATCCGGATACCTCACATGTCAGATCAACACCTCAGATCGACACGCCCTCGCTCCGCACCGCCAGCTTATCCATTCACACTGGTTCGGTTCACCAATGCTGACACCTCTGACACTGCCTCCAGAGGCGTGTCAGCACCGGAGCGAAATTTCACCCCCGGCCGCCTCCGAGGCTTTCACACAGAGGCGGAGGCGGAGAATTGGCGAAGGATCCCTGCACTCAAAGGGCTGTGCTAATGGGGCTAGTTGAACACTTGAACCATAAAGGTCAAAATGTTCCCTCAAATGTTTATGAAGGTAGATCTTGTCTTCAATCATATCTACATTCCATAATTATCTTTCTATAATATACTTGTCATTGTCAGTGGCAGGGTACGCATTATTTTGCTATGGACTCGAGTTACCTGCAACATGAAATTCAACATCACTGTTCATAATTTATGTCAATGATGTAAACTTCACTGTTACAGTTCACTGAGCTGTACATGTGTATATATAATAATGAACATCATTTGCAAAATCAGCTTTCCTCTAATGATGCAGGCTTAAATACACTTCAAGTATTAACTAACAGAGCATTTGTGGTAGTTCATGTAGAATTCACTAACAAAAAAAGTGCCACTGTACACCAGCCTCCATACTGGATATCAGGACATTTGACACATGAGCTGGTTGTCCTGAGCGGTCGGGAACAGGGAGGTTTTACCTGCCGGCTCTCATCGCCTCACTGCTGCTCTGAACAACAGCAGCAGCATATTAGCGTGTCGGCTTTCGCCTGTTATGCAAAAACGCGAAGGGGAAAAAAAACAAAAAAAAAAAAACTCTAATAATGTCTGCTGGCGGAGGGGAGCAGAAGCAATAACGGAGAACACATTCAGACAGATTGCCAACATGAGGAGCAAAGTGACTGTGGAGTCTGAGGGGAGTAATATTACAGCCATTTGGCTAATAGCCGCCCCGCTCGTCACAGAGGCTTCACACAGACGGAGAACAAACAGCAGCAGAGAGGGAGGAAAACAAGCAGTTTAGCCAGGTGAGGCCTGCAGGTGAGGAAAGAAAACTGCACACACAAAGGTCTGCGTGATGGACGACACGTTTAACTTTGATTGATGTGTTTTAAAGTAAAAAAAAAGAAGGAAAAGCTCTGCCTCAGTCTGATCAAGAGCATCTGATTTAAAACAAACTGAGCATAAATCACACACACACACACACATGCACGCAAACAAACACACACACACACACACACACACACACAGAAACACACTCACAAAACCACGTCTCCATTCTGGTCCAATTAACAGCTCTTAGCAAACTTCAATCAACCAGTCACAATCCATTATGGAGATGTTGGACACACACACACACACACACACACACACACACACACACACACACACACTCCCTCAGCTCAGGAGGAGTTGATGTCGACTGTTGTTACTCACATCCTGGCGTTCATTACACTGCTGTCCTTTATCTTCCTCCTCCGCAGTAGAAAGTAGTTCCACCACTTACCTTTATGGTTATTTTATTGACTTGTTGCTTATATCTGCAGGTGAATCAGGCACAGGAACTCAAATCAACTATAATGATACTTGAGTAAAAGATTCAATGCTCTAATATGTAAGTATTTTGGTTTATAGTTATCATAGATTATCATCATAATGTGAAGAGTTAAGATGTTTGATGTTAAATCAAAAGCAGTATTTTTGCTGCAGTGATATCTACTGAAGTTAGCCTGCTAAACAGCTAACCCTTGAATCCCCAAGCCATTTTTCTAGGGTCAGGGTTAGGATTAGGGTGATTCACGAAGTGTGATGTTTATTTGTTTATTTAGTAGTGTTTGGGCTGTATTTGGGTCATAGAAACACGTTTTTTTACACATTGTAGCTCAGCTTCTGCTGTTTAATTTGATATAAAATATGACTATATTCTTTCATAATTAGTGCAGTAGTGGCTCTGGTTGTTCTGCATGTCTTAAGGGTTAGGGGTAAAAACCCCAAGGTGCCCCAACTGGGGGACTGTCCTGCCTTGTTATGCCTGTCTGAGCTCCCAATCTGAACCTTTAACTGCATAGCTAACTGAGCTAACTGCACTGTAAAATAATTGTAATTTCATGGAAAAAGTTTATGCTATACATTGTGCCTTTATTTTTTAAATACATATAATATCCAATATAATATATTCAAAATAAGCCTTTAATGTGATTATTTACTATGTTTTCCACATATGTTTATTCCTTCATTGAAAACGTCATCTTATGTTAAGTTAAAGCTGAAAGCCCTGCCAGCCCTGCTGCCAGAATATTATAGTTTTGTTCCAATTTAGTTTTTTACAGCGCTTCAGTTAGCAGCAGTTAGCAGTTACCGTGGTAAAGTATCTGACATTGAATGTACTCAAGTATCAAAAGTAATCTAGTAATCTAGTCTATACATAAACTGATAAAATGGGTCTATGATCAGCCTGGCTAATTATTGGATCAGATATTTAGCGTTTTCCTGACAACTGGAATCAGCGTTTTTTTTTATTTTCTTTTATGATGAAATGAATTCATTTAAAAATGATTGGCTATAGCTCTGATGTGGAATGCAATGTGCAAAATAACTTATTACTAAAGTTTGCAAACTGTTACATCCATACTAATATATGCCTCTATAATGATAGGAAATATTAAGTCGCACAAATTGAAAATATTCAAGTGAAATACCAATAGATCAAAACTATACAGCTTTAGAATGTGGGGGCTCATCTGGGATCAGTATACAAATTCAGGTTGAGGTCTTGAGTACGTAACATCCCTCAAATGTCTAAGGGGAGTGCCTCATTCAATTCAAAACTGAGGCAAAGGAAGGAAACAGAAGTAGGAGCACATGTAAATTATTTATTAAGAATGTAAACCAAAAGTAAACTGTGCCAACGAAAAACATGTCAGACAAAAATGGAGCTCTATGGCCCAGAGGAATATGGTAAATCAGGCTGTGATACTCACATGATACTTGTTAGGAAGATCATTTCCTTGTTGGTTTGGTCAGGTGTGTGATTTACTGATAATGAGAAGAATATTGACAGAAATGACTAACACGCTGACAAATAAAAGGAAAGCCAACATGATTAAGTCTGAGAGAATGTAATAAAATCTGACACAGTTGGGTTCCAAATCTCCACAGCAGAGAGGGAAAAAAAAAAAAAAATAAAAAAAAAAAAATCTCCCAGCCAGAGGAGAGTGAAACTTTCCCAACATTTTTCATCACAGCAGAGAGGAAACTTTCAGCCGGAGAGAGTCGGTTCGTTGGCTGGATGTGAGAGAATAATGACTAATTATGAGGAGAATGAATAAGGGCATGCAGCGGTATAACTCAGCCTCCAGTCTGATATTTAGAGGGAGTCATATTGGAATGGTGACGTTTTTGATTGGTAAGCGTAATATTTACTGAGTAATATTTACTGAGCAGTGCCTCGGCAGCCAGCTCTGCTTATTAGAGCAGATTTTTAAGCACGGTGGGCAGTGGCAGCGGGCGGCGGCAGTGGTGCCGGGTGGCGGCTTGGCAGCCAAGACCCTCAGATGCGGATGTGAAGATAAATTCTGCCGCCGCCCTCGTCTGTTACAGGGAATACGAATATTTCACTTCAGGAGGAAATGGCATAGATTGCAGAATCTCCTGAGTATACAAGCCTGTGTCTGTGCATGTGTGTATGTGTGTATTGTCATCACAAACTCAGACACAAATCAATGCACCGCACATGTAGTTTCTGTTTGTGGTTTTGTTTTTCCTGTTCTCCGTTTGTTCCCTCTCAATGTTGTGCTTCCTTTGGTCCCTGCATGTTCTCTTTACCTAAACTCCACCACAACAACTTCCTGCTCCAAACCACCACAGCTGGCTTCATCTCCCCCAACCCCCCAAAAAAAACACGAAAGAAAGCACAGAAATGAAAGTGGCAGAAATGCAGTTTCTGGGGTTTGAATTGTAAATCTTTTCTCTGGTACATCAGCAGAGCTGTAGGTGTTTCTGTGTCTGCATGCGGCTGCAGTGCTGTCGGTTTACTGAAACTCTCTGGAGACTGTGTCTTTTTACCCCATGAAACTAAAGAAATCTCAAAGTCGTGACTTTCTAAGATAAAAATGTTATTTCTTGTGTGTTGTTTATCCTCAGTTTTTTAGAAATCTTCTCAATAACTTTGTTTCTTATTCAAATGTTTGTTTCATCTCTGTGTGTCGGCCTCTGATGTGTGATTGACAGCTTCACTGATTCACTACTTAAAGTTGAGAGAACAACAACTTTCATTAAAACATCTCAGGAATAATGCAGAAGTAATGTGGTCGGAGGAAACTCATTTCAGCTGCTTGAGATCAGAGATACAAGCAGCCAAAATGAGTCTCCTCCATGGGGCAGCTGAGCTCACTGTGGAGAGGGTGAGGAAGGAGCCAGCTGAGGTGGTATCTGCATCTGATCAGGATGACTCCTGGGCGCCTCCCTTTGGAGATTTTCCAGGCACGTGCTAGTGGCAGGAGATCCAGATCACACTGGAAGGATTATATATCTCATCTAGCCTGGGAATGACTTAAGATCCCAATGGAGGAACTGAAAAAGCTTCCTGGAGAGAGGGATGTCTGATTAATGACTGATTAGTTTGACTGCCAATGACTCCCAAGGTGTAGCAGCAACAGAACAGGTCTGTCTATCTTTAGGAAAACCGTGTGGTTTGGGGTAAAACTCCCATGTTACTTATTTAACTGAAGTTAAGAACATACGTACCTTTCAATAATAAACTGAGATGGCGTAGTTCCAAACCCGAGGATTCAAAAAGCCACTCCACAAGCACATGGATGATGTCACAGTGGGTTTTCACTTGCTCAGAACCTGAAGATGTGGTCAGCAGCAAGTGTTAACTGTGACCAATCATCTGGCTGCAGCAACTGGAAAGTTTTATCAAGTAGACTTTATGCAGTCAACTGAAGTGAAGTGCAGCCGTGGCTGTCTGTGAGGTTGGAAATCAGACTAAACTGACAATTTGACAAACATTCAGCAGGAATGTGAAGTGTTCCAAGCGATAATGGACTAAAGTATGTATAAGCCGCAAGTATGCTATGTTAGCCTTGGAAGAAGAACTCGACAACTGAGGTGAGAGGAGTACTGAGAGAAGGTTCAGTATATTTAGTGAATATAGAGAAGAAGAGATCAGGAGAGGGCTGACTAGAGGAAAGAGACGTGAACAATGACTGTTTGTCATCTCTAACAAAAAGAAAGTCTGGCCTTGATGGAGATGAACTGTCTGTGGATATTTCAACCAACCAACAGAGAAATAAAAGAAAACACACACACACACGCACACGTGCATAATCTAGCTAAAAGTCTGCCACTGGATTGTATTGAAAGGACGGATTGATGAACATAAAATAGAAAGGCGCAGTAGACGAATGTGTAATGATGAAATGGATTTTGTCTGGAGTCCACATTTAATCTGGTGGGTTTCATCACAGTAGTGGGGGAAAATGATGAAGCTTTGAAAACTCTGCAGAAATAGATTTAAAGGAAAAAACCCAACAATAAACAACAGAAGATGCATCTGGACTGAAGTCGGCTCTGAACTGGATGTTTGATGACCAATAATGTATCATACATCCAATAACTCACTTAGGTTCATGTCTCATGTTGAGCTTTTAGTCTACGTTGTCGCTTCAAAGATTGTAAAGATTATACTTGACCACTAAGAGACCAACACGCTGGCCTGTCCTTCAGTGTCTCCCTGTAGTTACTGTTATCATACGTGTCAGCCTTTGCATTTGGTTGTTTTTAAGGATAAGAATTAAAAATCATAGATAGTTAAGACTGATGGAAGCACTTTTTTTTTTCTTTTTCTTGTCAACCACTGCTGATTTCATTATGCTGAAATTACAGCACACTCTGCCAGTTTTACCAGCCGCTGCTGGCTAATGAACATAAAAGGGGATCTACAATGAAAAATCAATATCAGTTTATAGTGTTTATAGTGTATAGTATAGCATAGTGTTTATAGTACAGTGTTTATAGTCTACAAACTACAAACTGACCTCTTACCACACCTCTGTAGCTGTTCCTCCAGTGTTACCCACATCTAGCACAACACACATAAATCTAGTATGGAGTATTCTGAACACTGCAAGTCATTTCAATCCTTAAACTCTGGCTGACTTTTTAATGTCTTCAAATAACATGCTGAAAAAAAAAGCTTTTGACAAGGTCTTTAATATGCACTTGATAATTATGTCTATGATATAATTCTGACTCAGCACTACGTAATGATGCAGAAAAAGCTAAGACAAAAGCTATTTGTCTGATTTGATGATCCGTACTGTATTACACAGCAAAATCTTTTTTTTTTTCAACTGCAAGACGGAAGTTAGCACTAATATTGCAGAACAATATTAAAAAGATGCAGTGGCATAATTATAAATGATGTCTGTTGTTTAGAAGAGTTGATGATTGTAAGAGGAAGTGGTATTTGTGAAGAAGAGCCTTACTGATCATTCATTGGTTGAGGTGGTTGATTGAGGTGACCAGAAACTGGAAGCCTGAGCTAAATTTGGTCGTTTGACTGGATAAATGGAAATCAAAATAAATGACAGAGAATCAGATTATTGAGAAGTGTGTAGATGATGTGTGTTATGTACTCGTGAGACTATGTCGTGATACCGATGATGTATTATAAAATTGATGATACAATTTGGAAAGTCTAGATAGAGCTGCACAGTTAAATCTTTTTGTATCCCTATTGAAGTTAACTAGGTGCTAAACCAGTAGTCAGCCAGCTCGGTCGGAGGAAGTGTCTTGTGCTCACCTTCATTTGCATGACCACGTCCACCGTAGTTTATTTTGACTCAGTTCCACCATCCCGCTGCCCAGAATACTCACTGAACCACCAAATGTAGAGTAATCCAGTGCTTAAAATAGTCCCCAACATAATAAACATTATAATAATCCCCATACAATTTACTCCTGCTCATTTGATTAAAGCTTAAGAGACTACTGAAACTTTTGGAAAATGAATCAGTATATTTTGTGAAAATAGAGATGCCCTGTACACAGCAGACCACATGTTTCACATCAAGCTTCATCACATTCGCTTTGTATATTTAGTGTGGTTTACATGCTAGCTCAGCTAGCTGTGCAGTCAGGGGAGTATCAAGCTTTTCAAAAGTGAGCGGGATGCATGTCGTTCATGGGGGGGAATCACCTACAAACTGTTGATTATCTTAATGACCATGTGTTATGTTAGTACATGTTTATATTTGAATTTATTTTCATAAACTTGTCAACTTTTACAATCACATAAAATGTTCGATGAATGTGACATTAAACAAACACACACACTTTCTGACTCTGCTGATGACACAGGGACAACTAGTAAAGCCCCACTTCTACAATGTGCTATAAGTTGATGCCTCTCATTTACACATTCACACACAGACTAATATATCTGAGAAACAGATAGGAAGCAAAACAACGGCTGTAATGATCTCTGATGATTATAAACGTTACCTACTCCTTATACTGTATGTTCAGTATACAGGTCAGCTCCAAACCATAGGATGTGTTATTAGAATGTTTACAGAGTTTAGACTGTTTACAGCTGCTAATAAATGTAATGCTGTTACCGTGATGATACATAACAGCTATTGAATCTGTGTCTATAATAACCAGATCCTGACGTGTAAATATGACTGTCTCATACTGTCAACTTGGTTAATTTAATTTAACTTTAAATAGTCAAGAATATGCAGAAAAAGAGTAATACTACTACTACTACTACTACTACTACTAATAATAATAATAATAATAATAATAATAATGATAATGATAATAATAATAATAGAAACTATACATGGTGTATATTTATAAAAGTAGTCTACTGCAACTTTACTTTTCTTTTACCATTAAATGTTGTTTTATACATTAACATATTTTATAGTGTTCTGTCATGGAGTATATCACTTGACTGCTAACAGAAAAGAAAGTGTCTCACTGCTGCTGCAGTTTCTTGATTTGCGGTCTTTGTTAATTTGTTGTCTCCATGATTGCTATTATTAGTGCTTAGATTATCAAAAATCACTGTATTTATAAAAAACAACGTTGCTGCTGTTTATTCCCACAAATGTCACATTTACGTTTCAGGATCCGGTTATTTTAGACACAGATTCAATATTTAACTGTAAATGTCATCACTGTAACAGCGTGACATACACTGGCAGCTGTAACCACATAAAAATGTGTACGTGTGTGAATGTGTAAATTAAAAGCATTAACTTATTGTACTTTGTAGAAGGAGCTTTATAAAGTTCATTGACTCCATTGTATTAGTTCACGGGGCAGAGCTGCCGGCAGCGTGGATGTATCACAGCAGTGGGTCAACCCACTCAATGAGGCGTCTATGTGTATGTATTTATGTGGACATGTGCTGGTGTCAACTATGAACCTAGATAGTTCCTGCCCCCTCAGAATGAGCACAACAACAAATCTAACCCAGCAAGAGAGGCAGGACTTAAGGCAGAACAGCCAATCAATATCCGGTCAGACCCAAAGCTGGTGTCATGTTTGAAGCAACAACAGGGGAGGGAGGAGAGGAGGCAGCCACAGGGAGCGCAGGCACTGAGTGGCCAGACAAACTGTGAGACTGTAGTAAGGCGTTTGTGCAAAACTGCAGAACTGGGTGTTGAACCCTCTCACCAGGAAAAGTGTGGGTGTTAAAACACCCATATCCCCCACAGGTGAGACGCCGCTGAGTCAGAGGTTGACGGAAGGTTTGTATTTCCTCTGTTACATTCTGTGAAATGTTTAAGTTTATTTTAAAGTTTTAAGCCATAATTTGTCTTCAGTTGGAACCAACGGGCTTGAAGTTGAGAGCAGTAGACAGGAGGTAAAAAAGCATTGAAAGATGGATTTAAAATGTTGTTGTCCTTCCACAATGTGAGGGAATTGGGGGGGATTAGACTTCAGGCCTGTATATTGAGAGATATGAGTATTTAGATGTATGAAATTGAATCTAATATTAGATCATGTGTTGTGTCCTGATGGGGATCGGCTGTTTGCTGTGATTGAACGTTGTCTCAGATGCCAAATCTGATCGATATGATTAATGATGTAAAGTGAATGATTCAGTCTCCTCCAGGCTCATCTGTCACACTAACTGACGGAGAACGTAGACTCCACCTCCCTCTCCTCCAAGGTCAGCCGCCCTCAATGCCACGCCGGCAGCCAACCAGCATCCGCCCACCTCCCACTACCTCGCCGGACGTTTGCCGGCATGGCAGCCCGTCTGGAAGGTCAGCAGAACGGACCAGACCGGCCGGGGTCGCGCCTCACGCCTCTTCACCTGCCGAGGTCGAGCTGCAGATGATGCATGACTCCGATCTCTGCTGGTTATGAATTAGCCTCATTAGTGCCATGATGATGATGATGATGATGATGATGATGATGATGACAAAGGCTGATGATCATGATGCAGGTTACCTTGGAGATGCAGTTGGAGGGGAAACCTTGAGTGGTGAAAGAGGAGCGCAATACTCACCCTTTTGTTTATCAGCTGATGCTAAGAGAAGAGGAGGAAACGAATCAGGAAAGCAGAGGAGTACAAGAAGAGTAAACAGTGAACAGAGGAGGAGAGGAGAAGATGATTAGGAGGATAAGGAAACAAAAGAGGACAGAGAAAGGTCTAGGGGAAGAAGAAATTATAGGAAACTGAACAGAACAGAAGGTAAGAAGACATGAGGAAGGAGACGATGAGGAAAGGTGAGAAAAGGAAAGGAAACAACAGAGGAGAAGATGAGGAGGAAATGAGGCAGGAGGAAAGGCTAAAAGGAAAGAAGAAAAAGTACGAGAGGAAAAAAGGATGGAGAGGAAGTGAGAGGAAGTATGGGAAAGTTAACAGAAATGGAAAAAGGGAAAACAAGGGAGGAGAAGATGAGGAGGATGAGAAAGAGGAGGAGAAGGAAATAGGAAAGGAGAGGAGAGGAACCAGGAGAGGAAAGAAGGAAACTGAAAAGAAGGGAAGGACTAGAAAGTATACAAGGGAGGACAACTTAACATGAGAGAAAAGGTAAAGAAAGGAACAGAGAAGTGGAGGCTAAAGAAGAGGAAGAGGAACATGAGAAGTAAAAGGAGAAGAAGAGGAGGGATGGACAGTACTTCAGAGGGAGAGGGGAAGGAGGGATAGGAAAATAGAGAGAAAATGCAGTAAAGGGGGAGTCAAAAGAGAAGAGAGGAAAGTAAAAAGGCACAGGAAGAATAGAGAGGTGAAGAAAATGATGGGGAAAGCAAACTGAAAAAAAGAGGAAAATGAGAGAAAGAAAAAAGGAGCAGAGCAGGATGATGAAGAGATGAGGGGTGAAGAGCAGCAACAAGGATAATAGAAGGTAATAAAGGAATAACGGGAAGGGAGATGAGAGAAATGAGCAAAAGACTGATGAGGAGAAATAAGAGGACAAAGAAGAGGGGAAAGAATAGAGGAGGTGACGAAGACGAGGAGGAGAAGAGGACGATAAAGAAAAAGAGTAGTGATGGGAAGTAGAGAGGTGAGAGAGGAGATGAGGAAACTGGAGGAAAGCAGAGAAAAAGATGAGTAGATGAGAGAGAAGCAAACAGCAGGATGGTGAGAAGCAAGAAAAGTCAGGGAGAGAGGAGAGAAGAGGAAACTGCTAGAAAGGGGAAGAGACGATAAGCTAGGACGAGACGGGAGAAGAGGAAACGGAAGAGGAGGAGGGAGGAGGCGTGCTGGGTGGAAACTTCCTGCTGGTGTCATCATTACCATTGAATTGCCGTTGGGAGATGAGAGATTAGAGCTTAACTGCTGTTTCACCTCCCTGCTGATCTCCTCCATCTCCTCCACTCTTCCTTTATTTTTATTTTCTGCTAACTTTTTTTCTTAATCATTTATCTACTCTCCTCCTGATAGCCCCTTCTCCTCACTTTGCCTTTTCTTCTTTCTTTTCTCCTTCCTAATTTATCTCTCCTCTCCTCTTGTTTTTTTTTTTTTTTTTTTTTTTTCTCGATTTTGCTGTCAGCCAATTGTACCTGGGCTTCTTTCCTTCACCTTTGGCTCCTCTGCTGTATCTCTTCTCACTCAGCGAGAGCCTCCTCACATCACCTCGCACCTCCTCACCCTACCTTGCGCCCCCCCAGAGCTGGTCTTGACAGGTCTTCTCCTCCTGCAGTTTCCTCCGCAGAGCTGAACCGTGACACCAAGCGGCTGCTTTGGCCACCTGACAGCTGCAAAGGCCCGATGAGGAGGAGGAGGAGGAGGAGGAGGAGGAGGAGGAGGAGGAGGAGGAGGAGGAGGAGGAGGAGGAGGTGACAGTGTAGCTAGAGACAGTCCAGTCAGAGGAGGTTAGCTGACCACAGATAAGTTCAAACTGAACGTTTCTTTACGTTGCAGCTTTATGTTTGTTCAGGCTGAATTTTTGATTTCTCTCTTTATGGTCTGGTTTGGTTTTAGGCACAAAAAACAACTTGGTTGGGGTTAGAAAATATTAAGTGGTGTGACAGGAACTGCTGTCGGCTGTTTGGCAGCCTTACTGGACCTTCATGTCCTACTGAACTTACCAAATATAAAGGTCGGCTAATAAGTGTATAATGCAAATTTTTTATGACAATGTCAACCTTGGACATAGTTGGAGGAGGACTCACTGACAGGAGATTGCCATGTGACTGTCTCTGATGATTGGCCTTTGATATGCTAGCTGTAATGTCATATTTGGTTGATTTTTCCAATAATCCAAACGTCACTCTTACACCTGCTGGTCATCACTCTGGTTGCAGAGTTAAACTGACTGATGTCTGTCAGAATGTTATCTAGGTCAGATCATCATTTTTGCTGTGCAGATATTCATTACAGCAGTTGCATCACTGCATCCTACCCAAAATATGTAAACTTTATAATTTATAAATGACTTGTATAATATTTCAAACATGTGGTTACTCTGTAAAGTTCATTCCTGAGGAAGGAGGAAGTTTAGTAGGGAAACAGAGATTAAGGAGGAAAAGAAGGAGGAGTACTGAAAGAACAGTAAGGAGTAATCACAGAAATAGAGGGATGTAAGACAGTTGTGAAATGAGACAGAGGCTGGGAAAGAAGGTGAGGGGGAAATGAAGGAAGATAGGAAGTGATGAATGAAGGCAGGAAGGAAGGATGGAATCACGGAGGGTAAAGGAAGAAAAACTGTGTATTATCTGAAGTCCATTCATGCAGGAACAGAGGAGAGAAAAATGAAGAGGACGGATGGACAGAGCGAGGAACGCAGGGAAGTTCATCCATGCAGGGTCAGAGGGAGAGAGGGAGAGAGGGAGAGAGTGACGAGGAGGAGGTGAAGGAGGAGGCGTTGTGCTGGGGGATATCATCCGTCAGAATCACACTCTCCTCCCGTCGAGTGATTGATACGAGTGCTGCCTCTGGAGGCCCTGAGGGGAAACAACCCCCCCCCCCCACTCTCTCCCTCCATCCATCCATCCATCCCTCCCTCCTTCCAGCTCCTTATCCCTCCGTTCGTCCCCTCCACTGTTTTCTCTCCTCAGCGGGCTCCTCAGCGGCCTGCCCCGGGGCCGACAGTGATGGAGAGAGGCCGCCAACATCACACACACCAGGGAGGAAGAGGATGAGGAGGAGGAGGAGGAGAAGGAGGAGGAAGGGGTCTGGTACTGTCCGAGACTGCAGATCCAAGCCCCGCCTCCGGGTACAGTTTCCTCCATTCACCAATCAGAACCTCTCACAGGATAGGGTATTTTTTTTTTTGTTTTATTTATTTATTTATTCATTTTTTTAGCATCACGACTCCTCAAGATGACTAATCATTAACAGAATTTGCTCCATTTGGTCTGACAACATTTGGAAAGTCTAGAGGAGATGCCCAAACTAAACTGGAGGTTAGCCTCTCTGCCGGTGGAAGTCTCTCTATGAGCCCTGTGATCAGAGAGTTGAACTTTTTTGGCTCCACGCACCACAGAGGAGCTTTCATACTAATGATCCAGGCTTCACTTCTGAATCTGTGTCCATATTTCCCTGAATCGATCCATGACATCCATCCTTGCCAACTTACTGAATTAATCAAGACCATGATCTTTTTCATAACCTAACCAAGCATTTGTATTACCTAGATTTAACCAAACTATATACTATATAAATAAAATTCTAAATACCTAAAAACAATAAATTCACCTGAAGTCTGATAGTAAAAATCCATGAAAGAAAACTTTAGATATGTGCCAGAAGCAAACCCATGGTGGCTCACAAAAACGTCTTAAGTAAAGTCAACTCAGCCGGCTCATCATGATTATACTTTCATCACCTAAAGACCAAAGTTTTTTCCAGCAGAAATGTGTTCTCAAAAAACCACCCAAACAGTCTTATGAGGCAGAATATCACCATCCAAACACATAGATGAGGTTAAATACGCAAATTATTGCAAAACAAAGTACACTCAGAGCGCAGCCTGAGAAAACTACGGTCATACCAAGGCTAAGATGGTGGCAGTTAGCTTAGAAAGACTCCCTAACATACTCCCCCGAAGTAATGATTACTTTGCATGGTGCCACTACTTGCAAAGTAGTGAATATTTTGCAAGAGGTGTTAAAAGAGACATTTGCCTTCTGGTATCTGCTATCTGCCTCCACACTGCACATGCCACAACTGTAAGTGTTTACGCCTTTAAGCTGTAAATACAAATAGTGAAAGTAGGCAGTAGTAGTCTTTGCTTTTTTTTTTTTTTTTTTTTTTTTACAGTCAGCAAAACAAACAATATTGACCAATTACAAAACAGCTAAAGAGAATTACCTGCTAATGAACATGTAACATGACAGAAAACATAGATTCTGTTCTTCCTGCTCACATAACATGCATGGAACATACATTAACACCATTTGCAGGCTTCATACCTGTCTTTTTCCTTTCTGCACCTGGTATACCTTGTCTTCATTCAGTATTTCAAAGTAGAAGCCCATTTTACATGTATGTATGAAATATGTAAAGCAGACCAGAAGATAAACATCAAGAGAATATGACCATGCAAACTCTGTCCACCCCCTCAGTTTTCTGAGGTACCATCCATCTCATCGCCCAGTAGCTGGAGACAAAGCTTCCTGCTAAGCTGTCTCTGTTTTTATGACCTGTAATCTGCATAAACCATAATTAATGCATTAATGTAAATGGCAGTTTGTAATGCATTATGATCCTGGGGCTGATCTTCATCCCTTTGAACGGCTCTGAGTGTGACTGTGGCGGCTCGTCTTCCTCTGGTGGTGCAGCTCCGAGTCGTGTTTCTGTAGCAGCAGCCATTATTCCCTCTAACTGTGCATTTGCATGAACCTGCCGAGGTCAAGTTTGTTAGCTGCTGTTAACGCTGCCGACCAGCGCTCTGCCTCCTCTCCACCGCCACTTCACCGCTGTGAAAAAAAAAGGGAGCCATTGTTCGTCATTTCAGCGGGAGGAAGGAAGGGAAAAAGGCACATAACTGCGGGCGCTGTATGAAATGTTAAAATGGAGATTAGCCCGGCCGCCGCAGATCTCGCTTATAATGATTAAACATCACGCCTTGCATTTCAATGGGAACACTTGTGGCTGGGAGCGCTCTGATAAGGTCCTGGTTTAATTCACACATACACATGCAACATTCAGAGGGAAGAAAGGACATGCTTTCATACAGAGTGGTTGGTTCAGATGCTCGTCCATGCAGCTCAGTGTCCTCTAACAGCATGACACTAAATTCAACTGGAACACTTCGAGTGATTTAGAAAAAAACACTGATATTTGGATGAATTCTTGCAAAGAACGAGACTACACCACAACTGATGGGTTTCTTCGGCCAATCATACGTGCTACGTAGCCATGGTTTACAAGCATGCTTAAATACCTGAAACTGAATTTTAAACAAGACGGCACAGCTAAATTTCAAAGCAGTTGAAGCAAAAATCTAAGTGATATTTAAAGCAGATTTCATAGAAGGTGGTCAGATTTTTTTTTTTTAAGGCAGCAAAGGAGGAAGTCAGGCAAAGTAGTTTAAAGAGACGTCAGGAACAGGATGGTCAGGTCAAACACTTTCACTCAGGACTCTGGTGTTCAAGAACCGAGTCAAACCAAAAGTCTGCAGTGAGTTATTTTAGATTACTAATATAGTTAAGATACATCTTGTATGTTGCATTACTCTAGTTACGTGGATAATGTAGGTATGTTTGTAAATGATGTTACAATAATGAGGTAGTTATTTTAAGCCAAACCACAATTTTTTCCTAATCCTAACCAAAAACTTTTCTTCATCACATGTGTAAGCATGACATCGCCGTCGGGACAATTTATGCTGTGCTCATGTTGACAAAAATGGGATACTTCTGATAATAAGTCGAGACATCTCCAGAGATATTTGTGCTGATGAAACTTGTTTTTTTTTTTTTTTTTTTAACAAGACCTCAGGACAGTTTGCAGCTGTCGCTTTATGTGGCAACAAAACCAAGTGTTCTTAATGAGACCTAGGACAAGTTCACGCTGTGTAGAACTAAAAAGGGTACATCATGGCATCTCCAGTCATATTTCTGATCCAATCATATGCACAACGCTGCGTTGAGGTGTAAATACTTTTATCTGTAAATGAGACTTATATTAATGCAGCCTCTGTGAGATGGGGCTGTTTTTCTGCTCCATTTCTTTTCCTTTGTCATTTTGTCCTCTTTGTTGACACCCCAGATTGCATCATCACTTCCTCATTAGCATCTTTACAGACTGCTGCAGTTCTGCTGCTGCTTCCTCTTCTTCTTTAACATCTCCTCCACCCGTACATCCATCACCTCCCACCCACCGCCTGCCAGACAGTCTGCCTTAATACCAATCACACAAAAGTCTCTCTGTCCTCCCGGCACTCTCTCGCTTTCTCTATCTGCCAAAAATGTATTTCCTGACCACATAACACCACTCTCCTCCTCCCCTTCATCTTCCTCTTCATCCACAACTCAGACTGTGGTGTGAAGCCATCTGAAAGGGGCTTTCAGCATCACTTTTCTGCAGCAGCTCTCCAGTGAAGAAAAGTCTGACTTCTACTTTTTTTTGGCCACATTTAAAAAAAAAAAAAAAAAAAAAAAAAAAGGAAAGAAAAAAAAAAGAAACAGTCCTGGAGCTTTATTTTAAATTCTCCTGGAGATCCCAATGTTCCCGGAGATACCAGCTCTGTTTCACTGCACACTGAGTCTTATTTCTCATTCATACATTCATCTTAATGTGCCCTTATCACCTTGAAATTGCTGCTTCTGCATATTTGACTTCCTGCGTTCTTCGACTCTAATTTCTCCCTCTGCTCTGCCACTGCTGCGACCTGATTTCAATGCTGAGAATCGATACAGTTTCATCTTGCATTATTGTTTTATCATCTGCTTCCTGTTTTCAGTTCGCTTCACATTCCTGCTTCCACAATAACCACAGAGAGAGAGAGAGAGAGAGAGAGAGAGAGAGAGAGAGAGAGAGAGAGATAGGAGAGAGGAAGAGAGGGATGGGGAAGGAAGACAGAGAAAACAAAGGTAAGGGGGCAAGACAGGACAGAAGGGATGAAGAAAGATAGAGTTAGGGTGGACAGGAAAGAAGAAAGATGGAAAGGAGCAAAAAGAAAGTGTGGGAGAGAAAGATACAGTGGGGTAGGAGATGAGGAAGAACAAATGCTAATCATGGAATGAAGGAAAGGGTAAGGAAAGGAGGAAAAACACTGAAAGAGAGAAAAAGAGGAAAGAGACAGGAGGAAGTGAACAAGTGGAGGTAAAATGTAGGAAGGGATGAAACAAGGGGAAAGGAAAGATGACTGATGGATGGACAAGGATTAAGAAAAGGGATCTGAAGAGGAGAAGAGGAAGTAAGGGAGGAAACCACAGAGAAAGTACAAACAAGGGAGGATGATGGGACGTGAGCAATTGAGATGAAAGACAAATAAAGGAGGCAAGCTGGAGTTGACAGAGGAAGAGAAGGAGGTGGTGAGCAAGGACTGATGAGGAGGAGGCAAGGTTTGAAGGAGGAATTGAGATGGAAGGATGAGGAGAGAAAATAGGAAGAGGATAAGGAAGAGAACAAATAAAGGACATTTCCACTATTAGGAGCTAGGGAAGGAGAAGTCAGGGCAGGAAGGAGAGACTGAAACAAGGATGAGTTGGGGTGAGAGACAGAAAATTGGAAGAGGGGGAATGGGTAAGGAAGGAGAGATTATTTAAGGGAGGAGGCAACCATAGAGAAATGCTTTGAATAAGAGGAAAGGATTGAGGAAACATGGGAGGATGTGAAGATGAAGTAAAGAGGAGAGGGAGAAAGAAAGGAGGAAGGAAAACAGCCAAAGAAAAAAAAAACAAAAGGGGAAAGAGGCAGCAGAGGAGAAATGAGGAAATGGGATAAAAGAAGGGAAGAAAATGAAAAAGAGAGGTCAAAATAAAAGATCTGGACAGACAGGGGATACAACAACAACAGAGATAGGAAAGGAAAGAGGACAGATGGAAGAAAATATGAAAAGAGGGAGGACACAGACAAGAGAGAAAGTGCTGGAATAGAGGAAATAAGGAAGGAAGCAACCGCTTGAGTAAGGAAAATTTGAGATGAAAGAAAAGAGTGTAAAAAGATGAAAAGGGGAAAGAGGCAGGAGGAAAAAAAGATGAAGAGGCTGAGGAGTAAATGAGGAGAAAGGAAAGGAGAAATCTGGGTATGAAGAAGGACCAAAGGAAGGAGGAGTTAAGATGAAAGAATGTGGGGAAAAAAACTCAAGAGTTGGACAGGAGGAGGAGGAGGAGGGAGGACAGGAGGAGGAGAGGAGACGAGGAGGAGAGGAGGGATGTGAGGACAAACAGCCTAAATCAGAAAAACAGAAGAGGAGAAATAGGGTAAAGTGATGAAACCTTTGGGGAGACAGAAGGCAGAGAAAAGCAACCTGCTGCAACTGTGTCATCCTCTTCAAAACAAGCTGTGATAATATTTTCTTTTTGTTGTTCCCAGAAATGTTGTGTGGCAATGAATTTAATCATTTTGCCCCGAATTTCAATTTACTGCTGTAATGCGATGCAACAGTGCTATAAGCACAGTGTGTCATAAGCGCCTTCCTCCGAGTGCGTTTTGATATTCCTCATACACGGCAGCCGCGTACAGCGTTTGTTTTTATTGAAATGTGATTGGGTGGAGTCTCGCCTTAGGGCACGACACATTGCAGCTTGAGGATTCACAAGTCAATTTCCTGAAGTGGAATCCAATAACGGAGGAGCAGAGGCGAGGCGTTTATGGCTCCTTAGGAACATCAGGAGAAGCGGCACTGTAAGGACCGTAAGTCACTCGGAGCAGCGCAGAGACATTTTGGGGCGATGAGGAGGAGGAGGAGGAGGAAGGTGTCTCAATGGAAACTGTTCACGGTCCTATCAGCTGAGACACCATCAGCTGGAAAACCTGATATTCCTCTCCAGTGAGGACACAAAGGACGTTTCCTCAGGAAAGAGATCAAGTAGTTTTTGACAATTGATTTAAGTTAACATGTCAGACAGGTACAGTTTATAGTTTGTGTCAACAGATGGAGGGCATCAGGAACAACAAATTATACCGAGCGCAACTTTTTTGTATTTTGTGTAGTGAATCATGTTGCCCTTTAAAACAACAATCCATCATCATCTGGCTGTTGCCTTTAATGTAAATGTGTTCACTCTCATGTCACATGACTCGGCAGCAGTTTCATCGGCTGTGATGAAAACACACTCATTTGTCACCCCTTGTCACCCCATGATTTCATACATGAAGATTTATTCTCATTTCTCAAAAATAGATGATAAATAGATGAGTGGGATATTTCTGTCCTTGCCCAAAGTTAAGGAGTCAAAATGCAACCTAGGTTTTTTTTTGTGAATGTATGAGTCAAACACAACATGAAACTTTGCGCGTAGTATCACCAGGGTGTCTACACATAGCTCAGCTGAACCACATACACTCTACCCAGACGTGTTGATCCCCGAGTACGTCTGGGCTGCCATGACGACGGCTAGAGGAAGAAGCTACTGCTAACATGAGTTGTTCAAAAACTTTATTTTCGGTAAACTCTGTGTACACAAACAATGTTCTCAAAGCAAAGTTTCATGTTGTGTTGAGCCTTCTTAGTGTTTTAAAAAATAGTGATTTTGATGCTAGCGTAAATGTGGCCCATGCACTCCCATTGAAAATGAGTTTGAGCCAAAAGCAGCAATACGGTCAATCTTAAAAGTGCCTCTTCCATCATAATTATGCTTTTACACTAAGGTTTGACTCATATACATTCACAAAAAAGCCTAGGTTGCCTTTTGGCGAGAGTCCCGGGAGGGACGCGAAGTAAAGCCGCTGCTCCTTTACATGAAAAGGAGCCAGTTGAGGTGGTTTGGGCATCTGATGAGGATTCCACCAGGGCGCCTTCCTAGGGAGGTGTTCCTGACACGTCCAACTGGGAGGAGACCTAGCGGTAGACCCAGGTGAGGGATTACATCTGATTCCCCAGTCAGAGTTAGCTGACATGGCTGGGGAGAGGGAAGTCTGGGGCTCACTGCTGAAGCTGCCCCTGTGACCCACCTCCGGATAAGCCTTTGACAGTGGATGGATGGACATTTTTGTGCCTGATTTTTTTTATTTTTTTTTCTCCTGATACTTAAAATAAATAAATAAATAAAACATAACCTGAAAAAGCATGTTTTCATGTTAATGAAGTTAATAATTTTTTTTCAGGAGAAAAAACATATTGGGAGGAAGAAGAAAACAATTGTAATGAGGAGAAGAAAAACAATTATTGATTTTTTTAATGTTTACATTTGTGATAAAGTGTTGTTTTTTCTCTGATTGTGTCTTCACTCAGTTTTGCATTCAACAAAATTTCTGGCAGCAAAAAAAAAAAAAAAAAAAATGTTAAGAGGAGGGATTTCATTTTTTTCTTTTTTTTTCAAGTCTGAAAGAATGAATGAGCGTGTATGTATGATAGCAGGTTGGACCTGCTGATTGGCTTGAGCTGCCTGATTGCTGCTCTAGGATTGGTCAGAGTGAAGAGAGGAAGCTTTTTGAAGCATAGACTGACTGAAGTCTTCCTCTCCACCAGTTCACCCACATCCAGCTGGGACTAGTGTCTGGGTTAATTACTATTGTGTGTAGGGCTGTAATCTCCTAGTCGACTGGTCAGTTTATTGGTTGATATCTTCTGGCCAAAATTCTGACTGGTCGATTTTGTTAATTACATGCTGCTATGGCAGTGTGTAAACATGCAGTGGGTCTTTTCCATCCCAATACTGTGTGTCCTGCATGTGGCATATTTGACTTCATCAGGAGGAAAGTACCAAGCGCTAATGGGGCTGTTTCACAGGTAACAGTGTGTCTCCCCCCTTGTTTTCACTATTTTGGAGTCCAACCCACTACAGACAAACAGATTGAAGAAGCTACTAGAAGGCCTCGGTCTGGTGGTTTGTTAAATATTTATTTATTTTTAAGCGTTCCATTTACAGTCATTCCTATTCTACCATGTCAAAGACATCAGCAGTGTGGCAGCATTTTATAAAAATAGAAAATGGAAAAAAAAGTTGAATGCAAAGTTTGCAAACAACAGTTTGTATATCACAGCTCGATTACAAACATGGCATATCACCTAAAAACGGTAAGCTAACTTTTCTGTGTTAGGTTGCTCCATCCGTTTTAAGTATATGAACATATCAGAATTGGCATATCTCAATGTTTTAGTCCAATAATTATTTTATAACTGCAGGCGCACCCGCCTGCGAAGACAGCATCCCCTAGATCTAAGCCACGAAGCTGAGCTCCTGTGTTCAGTCTCGCACAGACCGAAATGATAGTGTCTGTCGAGTATTATAACATAACAAAAACAATTGTCTAAATATTCCTCAACAGTTCTTGTGCTGATATCACTGGTTGACAAAGTATTTTTTTTACGGAAATCATGGGCCATGATATTGCACAGGTGCACATGATGCAAAACGCTGCCAGAGCCGACAGACTCCAGTGTGTTTATTAATTAAATCATTTAAATTAATTCATTTCAGTGCAAAATAACAGGGTCAAAAACGATTTAAAGAAGGTCTGTAAGAAGGTCACTGGTCTCTGCAACCTTGTTGATCACCCCGTCAGTGTCCAAGGACGTCAGAATGTTTTTTTCTGTTGCTATGAGCATAAATGCTATTGCCCAAGTGCTCTTGGGCAATAGTGCTTCTGAAGGCGAGTACACACTAAAAGATAATCGGGGCGATTTTTGTCCTGATTTCCCCCTTACGATCATAGCCAGCAAAGGCCCGATTATCTGATGTTTGCAAAGGACATCTTGTCTGATTGTCCTGTGGTGTGAGGTGTGTTCTTAACATTTTGTCCGGTCAGATCTGCTCGGAAAGGCATCGGAAGGAGAGAAATAATGAACAGGTTTATTATTTGCGACTAGAAATCCTGTAGTGTGTGGGGGTGTTCCAAGCAGAGCGAGCACGCACAGCGTGTGATGTCACGTGTACCGGACCAACAGCCAATCAAGACGCCAGGCCGTGTTTCTCCATCAGCCTTTTATTTACTTGTTGCCATGGTGACTCGCAGTATCGGGGGCCAGAGCTATCTGTAATACTTGTGACAATTTTTACTCACCTCCAACTCGCACTGTAACGCATACAGCCCACACTCTCACCATCTCCATGACTTTTTCCATAGTTTTGTTTTGGTTTTGATTTTTTCAGCAAGTAACAGGCCTAAAACAACCACCACCACATGTTTGTTTACACTGAAGTCACGTTTGACCATGCGCGATTTGTAATGTTGAGCGTGAAGAACCTGATACTCTGCTGAAGAATCGGTTAGTGTGTGGTGTGCACTATCGAGAACACCACAAGCTGTAAGATCAGCAGAGAGAGGACTTGTGCGATCTGTCTTTTGTTATCATCCAGCATGTGGTCTCCATATCTGTGAAGGTCTGAAAATTCCTGTAGCGTGTACTTGCCTTAGGTCTGTCCTTCACAAACTTAAGAGTAGAACAACTTCTCTCACAGGCCACTTGGGTAGTGGACAATGTCAAAAGAAATTCGTAGGCCAGTCCAATTACATGATGTGAATTTGTCAGTAAACTGCATTGAGCCAAGATAAGGTAAACACAAATGGCACTTCCATATTGCATGGTTCTTCTTCATCACCATCCTCTGTGCCTTCAGATGAATCATCTTCTCCTGAGGTCTGCACCTTGTACTCCTCTAGGGGGGGCAGCTTTAATCTTTCCCACTGTGTGGCTAGGGCTTGCCCACTCAGCCACAGTAGTGGCTCTGGCATCAGATTTCATTAAGCAATTGCTGAGGTTTTGCATTGCATATCCTGGAAGTCCCTTATTCCTTACCTCAGGGAAGTTTTTTGGATCAAGGCAGGCAAAATCTGAGCAAAGCTTTCCACTCACAGCGAAGTGTTCATGAATACTTTGAGTGACAGTGTCCATAATGATATTATGTATGGTCACCTCAAAGTCCCTCTCAACTGCTGTTAAGGGCTCATCTTGTGGCAGCTCTCCTGTCATGATCTTCTTTTCTTAACCCTTTTTTTTTTTCAGGTAGTGCTACCTCCAATTCCATCTCACAATCCTCCTTCTCCAGAAACTCACCATTAGCCCGCCCCACAAACTGGTCTGCAGCTTCTTTAACGCGACTGAAGTCTTGCACACACTTTTTCAGCCCATCTTCTCTTCCCATTATCAATTACCAGAATTGTCTCATATTTTAGGAGATTGTTTGTCCTTGGCTCTAGTAGTAGGCTTCATGGTTTTGTTTAGTTGAACTGCTATTAGAGTCAAGACTAGATCTACATACATGGCACTTCCCAAACACCCGAACATCTTGTCAGAGCAGCATCTTTTGCCCAGCACCATGTCTGTCCTATTGGAGAGAGTGTACTGTGCTGCTTCTCTGTGTTGGTTTCTTCCCACTTCATGCGTTTGTAAGAATCCCTTATGAAAACAGCAATGCCTTTTAGGAGAGTGAAAAGCGATGCACTCTGAATAACATAGCCTGTTGTTTCCGCTAAAACCAGGTTAGGACATGTGCATAGCACAAGATGTGGATTTGGTTGGGGGCCTCCTGTGATAGAAGGGCAGAGAAGCCTTTGTAACTGCTCTGCATATTGGCAGCCCCATCTGTGGTACTCCCTACACAACATGACACATCAAGATTAAGTCTTGTGAGTGTGTCTTTCAGGAAGAAGGAAGGAGCGATAAAAATGGACATTTCTCGCGAAAATGTCCGCAAGCAGGAAGTGTTTGCAAGCAAAAAAAAAAACATGTTTCTATTGGTGGAAAAAGGCACCACACCAAACAATCACAAAATGATGTGGCAAATCACATGATTTGGTTGCTGAGGAGCAGGGGGAAGTTGTGGGAGGGACGGCGGCGGAAGAGTGACAGCAACAGTGACGGTGACAGCGATAGAGATAGCAACATTTGAGAGTGCAGAGATTTGTGACATTTAGCGTGTTTGGAGTGTATAGTTAGTGTGTTATATAGCGTTTAGTGTAGTGTGTTTAGTGTGTAGTGTTGTCATTTTTTTTTGTTTTGTGAGTCAAAACAATGAGGAGACTGCTGAATGTTGAGGAGGCAGGACAGCTAAGGCAGACCTGAGCCTGAGGCATTGCCTGCATTTAAATGTAAATAGTTCTATATATCTTTGTTCATTTCAAATATGTATGCACAATCTTAGCGAACAACAATTTGTATTTACGTTCTAAGTAATAAAATTGGTTCGTTAAACATATCTGTGGTTTTCACAGTCAAAAAACTTGTTCCTACTCGGATTTTATGTTTTCTTTTCTTTTTTTGTGATTTTAGGTCCATTGTGTCAATACAATATGTCAAAATGAAAATTAAAAATAAACAAATAAAAAAAAACACTGTAAAATCACACATGTGAGGTTGTGCTGAAAAAAAGGACACCAAACAAGGCAAGGTAAATAGTTTTTAAGGTAAAATATAATGATATAATCAAAAGTAGTCAAAAACAGCCAATCGTTATTAATCAAAATTATCAAAGTTATTAAACAAAATGCTCGCAGCGATAAACCTCTGTGTCCCTCTGTGGCAGTGAAGCGCCATCCATCGGCAACACTCTCAGTGGCAACCTGGCAAAGCGCAGGCCTCCTCTCGACATGACCGGGCTAGCTCCTGCTAGCTAGCTTAGCCCAACTTGCTTCATGTCAAATAAAACAAAAGCACTTTGACTGCGATGGAGAGTCCAACTCACACACACACATCACATCGTCCAACAACAGTCACAGTCTGTTATGGGGGTCTACCCGGAAGTGTAAAACTCTTAAAGGTCATGAACTCTCACACATAGTAAGAGTTACTTTTCAACTTATTTTAAAACATTCAGAACCCATTAAATTACATTTTAAAGTCACACATTTTAAACAGAATAAATAAATATACAATTTTGTATATCTTTTTTACTTAATGTTGGTCATTGCTAATGACATACGCAGTAATTAATCTAGCATACTTTCTTTAATAAATCAATACAAGCTAAAACATAGGAGTCTATAATTAGGCTATACTGAGCCTGATTTATTTATACCAGAGATGTTCTTAAAATGAAGTTAATACCTTTTAGAAAAATGTCACTTGGGGTGAAACTCCCCCTGTTACCTTGATTTGCATTTGTATTAGCTCACAGCATCTACATTTACATGTTAAAGCCTCCCCTAGAATTAGGGGGAGGGGGGTCATGGAGGGACAACTGCCAAGCAAGGCCCACATCAATTTCCGGCAATTCACAACAGTTTTCGCTGTTGCCTAAAAATTGCAGTGTGTAGCCGTAAACCTGAACTTCCACAACAATCTACAGTGCCACTTACTGACGAAAATCCAACTTTTCATGCAGTCTATGTGCACTGATTATGGTTTTTACGGGCCTGGATTTTGGCGCTGAAATGAGGCTCATCCAATCTTCCCCCACACATCATGCACAGTAGAGTCCTCTATTGTACAAAGGCAAATCAGGTGAACAATTTTGGCAATTTCAATTTAGGGGAAAACCACCTAACCACCTAAACCATACAATTTCAAAAATAGTATGTCCTCTAGATGTGATTAAACATGCACTGCCAAAATCTAATCAAGCAATAAAAAGCTACAACTCATTGGATTGTAAATATGATGTTGACCACATTCTCTGTATTGCATTGGATAGACATTACAAGGCTACATTACAACAGAGTGACTAAATCGCAAAAGAAGTCATCAGATCATTCTGTGCAATGCAGTCAACCAAATCAGGGTAAAACAGTCTCACTCACCAGGTTAAACCACAACTGACATCCACACAAAGACCTGAATTTGGATAGAACAAGTTAAATGCATTCATGCATAAACTAGTTAGTTTATCAACCAGAAGCTTCTTTCAGGTGAAAGGGGCTTGTCTGACGAGCCAGCTCTGGTATGTTCTTGTGTCTGGTTTTTGGTTTCTTGTATTGGATTTACATCTTTGTATCATGTCTTGTGTTATGTTTTGCTTTCTCCATGTCTTGTGTCTCATGTCTTGATTTTTCCATGCCCTCATGTGTCCTTTAAGTTTCTCCTATGTTCTCCCCTCTGGCTCCCTCTGTCTGTTGTCTTGTTCCCTCCTGGTCTGTTCCTCTGTGCTCCTCCCCCTCATTATCACACCTGGCTTCCTTCCTCCTCTCTCCTCACCTGTTCCTCGTCATGTCATTAGTGTCTGTGTATTTAGTCTCTGTGTTCCCCTCAGTCCTTGTCTAATCATTGTTTTCTGTTTGCGCCATGCTCCTGTCCCGTTTGGTATGTTTTTGGTTTTGAGTTTTCCATGTTTTGAGTTGAACTTTGTTTTTTGATTTGTACTTTGTCTTGCTGTTTTCTTTTGCTACTTTGTCTTGTTCTTGTTTGCTACTTTGTCTTTTGCCCTGTTTTGTCTGCTTTTGGTTTTTGTAACGGCTTTCATTAAAGCTCGCCTTTTGTTCTCCTGATTTTGCCTCCGGTGTAACTGCATTTGGGTCCACCTTTCCCTTCCATAGTTTTCCCCTTTTTACCCCGACCTGACAAGTGCATGTCCCACACAAGAAAAGCGCAGATTAGACAAACGAAAACACCATCTCCAATTAACCTAATCCAAATCCAATCACCCTCGGACAAAAGCACGAAGGTGGACTCTGGTTTCAGGCCATTCATTTCGGACAGTTTGTGCTCTCTTGTTGGCGATGAAAAACCGCGTACAAATCGCTATCCTGCTGGATAACCGGCGCTATGCAGTCGCACATTCATGGAAGCATCTTTCCTTTCTCTATGCAGTCTTACTGTGGGTCAGATGTGTTGCCAATGGGGGGTGAAAGTGAGTGTTATTCAGGCACCCTTGCACTTTGTTCACTTAGATTCACAATTGGTTTCAGGGGAATTTCAGATTGCTGAGCTAAAAATACAGGGCAAGACTTGTTTCCCATGTGTGCCATAACCTGTGCTCAGGCACATACATTTGGAGACTTGATGGATCTGAGTGACTCTTTCATGAGTTCCTCTGACCAACCAAGCTCACCTCATAAGTGTGAAATAAGTGCACCTGTTACAGAGCTCCAGCCTATGACGAAACCCTCACATTACCTGTAGACAAAGAACAGCTGATTAAAGCACAAGAAACTGACACTACTTTGTCCCCTTGTTTTTCACTTGTAAATCCAGCTGCATGTGAAAAGTCTGTGTACTACCTGGTTGATGATGGTGTGTCAATGCGCCACTGGTCTGCTGACTCTGGTTTTACACACCAATCTTTGTGCCAAACTGTAGTGCCACAGCCATTCCGTTCTCAGGCCTTGAGTCTAGCTCATGACCAGAATATGTCCAGCCATTTAGGTGTTAAGAAACATTTCATCGTGTCTTCCAAAAGTCCCTTGGTTTTAGTTCAGCCGACCTAGTTTTTGGGCACACTGCGTGTGGTCCGTTACGTCTGCTCAGCTGCTCTAATCGTCTCTTGGATAAAGTGAACTCCAGAGAAAACATTGTGGACTATGTGAGTTCATTTCAAGAGTGACTGCACCATGTGTGTAATTTGTTCTGTGCCGCCCTCTCAGCTGCCCAAAACAAAAAAGTGTGTTTTGATAAAAAAAAAATCTATCGCACAGGCATTCCAGTCAGGTGACAGTGTGTTGGTTTTGCTGTCCATCAGTGATTCTGCTCTGCAAGTCAAATTTGCAGAGCTGTATCTGGTTGACAACTCAGTGAGATGGAGTATGTAATCCAAACACCTGACCACGGAAAGAGAACTCCCGTAGGCCACGTCAGCGTGCTGAAACAGTATGTTGGTCGTGAGGATTGTGCTGACCCATCTCCTGTTGTTGTGCCTGTAGTCTCCATGTCTGTCATACAGCCCCCAACACAATGCTGCGGATGATGGGCTGAAGATTTTGAGTGATTTAGATGTCTACCTTGAACATCTATCCGACTCTGCCAGGTCCGATATTTGTGGTCTCATCCAAGAATTTCCAAATCTCTCTGGTGACATTCCCACCCAAACTACTGTAATCAAACATTGTATTGAGGTGGAAAATCACAAACCTCTTAAACAGCGTGCTTATTGTGTCCATCCAATAAAATGTGCCATGATGCAAAAAGAAGTACAATACCTTCTTGATCACGGTTTCGCCGTCCCAAGCAGTAGCTCTTGGAGCTCCCCTTCGATACTTGTCCCAAAGTCCGACCAGACCCCATGATTCTGCAATGATTACTGTAAGGTTAATGACGTAACCAAGCCAGCCTCCTTCCCGTTACCGCTCATGGATGACATCACTGATTGTGTCGGATCTGCCAAGTATGTGACAAAGTTAGACCTCCTGAAAGGGTACTGGAACTATGTGATGGCAGGGTACTACAGGGCCTTCTGTAAAAAATTCTCTGAGGCTCTCCGCTCAAGAGCTTGGCAAGCCCAAAAACCTAGTTCAAGTGGTCAGAGAAATGTCATGAGGCATTCGAGGCCGCCAAAGCTCTCCGCTGCAGCACTCCGGTGCTGGCTGCTCTGAACTTTGTGTGTCCCTTTAAGCTTGAGGTAGACACGAGCACTTTAGGTGTGGGCGCGGTGCCCCTACAAGCGGATGAGTGTTGTGTTGATTACTTGATTTGTTAGTTTTCACAGATGTTCAAAAAACATCAGCTACACTATCGCACCATTGAGACAGAACCCTTAGCCCTTCTCTTGGCACTACAGCACTTTGAGGTGTACCTCGGGTTCAGCTCGGTGCCTGCAGTCATGTTCTCCGACCACAGCCCCCTAGTGTTTTTGAACCAGATGCAGAACAGTAATCAGCGTTTGATATGCTGGTTGTTATTAGTGCAGGATTTCAACATTGAGATCCATAATAAAAAAATGGGTTGGACAATGTCATGGCTGATGCTCTGTCACATGCTCACAGAATCAAATATTTATTAGGGGATAAAAATTTGATTTTCAGGTTGGGAGGTGTTATGACCCTGGGTCATTATGTTGTCTATATGTAATGCTGTTCTGTCCCTCCTCCTCCTAGTGTGTGAGCAGTGTGTGTGTGATTGATAGCAGGTTGGACCTGCTGACTGGCTTGAGTAGCCTGAATGCTGCTCAGGACTGACCAGAGTGAAATTGAAAGTGAAAATTAATAGCTACCTTAAATAGAATTTCCAGGTGACACTGGCCTTCTTGGGAGTAGGAAAAATGGGGAGAAGCACACCGTGTTATTTCTCTGGATCCCCTAGACTAAGGGCGTAACAAGGAGTGAAAAAAAATATTTCGAGAAAAATATTTTTACTCCTTATTTTGAACCCCCCTTTCTGTTTCACACACAGATGTTTTTAATTAGAAAAACTCAATGTGTCTGAAATTGTTGTGCATGAAAATCAGGTTTTCTCCTCATTTATTCCCACTCCATTTAACACATACACACACACACACACCACAATATGTTGAGAAAAGGTTTTTCTGTGTGAAACAAAGTGATGAATATTTTTCATCATAAAAAAAAAAAAAAAAAAAAAAAATCTTGTGTGAAGCTGAGTCAAGGAAAAAAGAGATGAAAAAATATTGTTTGAGCTATTTATTTTGTCTACACGTGTACTATTTTTTTTTCTTCTGATTCTTGAAAAAAGGAGTGAATAAAAAAATAGGAAGTGGTTTGTATCACGTGGCATTTTTCTGAGGACAAATACTTTTTAAATGTGAAAAGAGGTTTTTTTTTTTTTTTGTTTGTTTGTTTGTTTGTTTGTTTTTTTACAGGTTTCACATCTGAAGAAAAAACTTTAGAGATGGGCGAAGAAAAAGAAGAAGAAACCATTCATTTTAAAAACCTAGAAAGGGTTTGTTTGTTTTTCTTTTTTTCTTCTGAAATCAATATGAAAGCAAAACATTTCTCATGAGAAAAATAATGTGTGAAAACTGAGTGGATAAATCTTTGGAGGAAAACAGTTGAGTGTAAAGTGTTTGTGCTTTTCAGGAGAAAAAAAAAAGATGTGAAAGTTAGTAAAATTTTTTCCAGGGAGACAGAAAAATACATTTTCACAAGGGGAAAAAAGTAGGGTTTCTAAGATTTTTATTTATTTATTTATTTATTTGTGACGACAAAATTGTGAACAAATGTATGTTTTACATGTGTGAACAAATGTTGGGTTTTTTTTCCCCCTCCTGATTGTTTTTGACATGTTTCCACAGATGGAAGAAAATAAATAAATAAATAAATGTATGGAACTTTGAAATTACGTAACTTTTCCCCACCAGTTGTCAAGTGATACACATAGGAGGGGAAACAATTTAGACCAGGTTTGGCAGATGGATCATCAGAAATAAAAGTGCTCTTTGTGTGCCGATCTGCACATGTCCAATAATGCGATTAGTTGATATTACCCCTGGTTGGTCTGTGATAAAACACACGACTGGCTTCCGTAGGGAAGTACTTTTCTAATAAAGTTGTGTCAAGAGGTTTGTCTTTCTCTTGAGTTTGTTCTCATGATTTTTGTGTGTAGTTTGTTGTGGTCATGTGGTTTGTCTTCTCTCTCATGACGTCCCTGACTCGTCAGTGGGAAAGGATTCAATCAGTGATTTTTACCTGCATCTTACAAACATGCTTTTACACTTTTTTTACACAATTTTGGTGTACAAAAGCTTTGATCATTGACATTAACTGCTAACCATTAGCATGCTAACAGTGCCACTGCATTGACGTTATGTTTAAGGACAGCCCATCATGCTGCTAGTGTGCTGCAGTTTTTCTGTAGGTCTGTTTGGTATGTTGGATCAGCCAGAGATGTGTACAGCTGACTGTACAACTCTCTTCCTTTGGCATGAAAAACTGCTGTGAACCATTGCCTTCCTCATGTTACCTGAACTGGTCCTGCTGGTCGTCACATCTGTGACAGCTGTATCCTTTCTGCTGACAGAACTTTAGTCTGATAAGTGAAGTGGTAAAGTGGAAAAAGCTAAACAGCAGCAACCATGGCCACACGTCGGTAATCATGAATTGTGTCAGTAACCATGAAAATGTGTTGGTAACCTTTGAAATGTGTCGTAACCATGAAAATGCATTGGTAACCTTGGAGACGTTTCATAACCATGAAAATGCATTGGTAACCATGTAAACGTGCCATAACCATGGAAAGGTGTCAGCAACCATGGAACCAAGTCAGTGTCCATGGAAAAGTGTCGTAACCATGGATATGTGTTGGTAATAATTGAAATGCATTGTTACCATGGAAACATGTCAGTAACCATGGAAACACATGGTTACCATGGAAACAAATGGTAAGCATGGATACGCGTTGTCAACAATGAAAATGTGCCGTAACCATAGATATGTGTTGGCAATGATTGAAAAGCACTGTTACCATGGTAACATGTCAGTAACCATGGAAAAACATGGTAACTATGGAAACACATGGTAACCATGGATATACGTCATCATCAATTGAAATGTGTCGTAACCATGAAAACGCGTTGGAACCATGGAAACATCTTGTAACCATGGAAATGTGTCAGTGCATTGTAACCATGGAGGCCTGTCATTGCCATGGAAACATGTCAGTAACCATGGAAATGCATTGGTAACCAGGGAAACACGTCCGACCCCACTGAATGTGTTGGATACCATGGAAACTCGTCTGTAACTATGAAACATGTCAGTAACCAAAGAGATGTTTTGGTAACCTTGGAAATGTGTCGTAACCATGATAATGCATTGGTAACCTTGGAAACGTGTCATAACCATGAAAATGCATTGGTAACCATGTAAACGTGCCATAACCATGGAAAAGTGTCGTAACCATGGATATGCGTTGGTAATAACTGAAATGCATTGTTACCATTGAAACATGTCAGTAACCATGGAAACACATGGTAACTATGGAAACACATGGTAACCATGGATATGCGTCGTCGACAATCAAAATTTGTTGTAACCATGGAAACATGCTGTAACCATGGAAATGTGTCAGTGACCATGGACATGTGTTGGTAATTATTGAAATGCATTGTAACCATGGAGGCCTGTCATTGCCAACTGTAACTATGGAAACATGTCAGTAACCACAGAGACGTGTTGGTAACCTTGGAAATGTGTCGTAACCATGAAAATGTGTTGACAACCATGGAAATGTGTTTGGAACCATGGAATTGTTTCAGTAACCATGGAAACACATTGTAACCATGGATATGGGTCATCCACCATGGCAACAAGTCAGTAACCATGGAAACATGTCAGTGAACATGGAAATGTGCCATAACCATGGAAATATGTCAATAACCTTGAAAACGTGTCGTAAGCATGAATATGCATAGGTAATAATTGAAATGCATTATAACCATGGAGACATGTTATTACCAAGGAAACATGTCAGTAAACATGGAAACACATGATAACCATGAAAACGCATTGGTAACCATGGAAACACGTTCGTCCCCATGAAAATGTGTTGATAAGCAAAGAAACGTGTCATCATCATGGATATACATTTGTAATAATTGAAATGCATTGTAACCACGGAGGCATGTTGTCACCATGGAAAAATGTCAGTAACCACAGAAAAGTGTCGGTAACCATGGAAATGTATTGAAACCATGGATATGCATTGGTAATCATGAAGACACTTCATAACCATGAAGAGGTGTCAGTAAGCATGGGAACATGTCATAACCATGGATATGCGGTGGCAATAATTGAAATGCATCACAACCATGGAAACATGTTGTCACCATGGAGAAATGTCGGTAACCATGGATACACACCTTTAACCATTGAAACCCCATTGGTAACCATGGAAATGTGCTGTAACCATGGATATGTGTCAGTAATCATGAAAACGCTTTGTAGACATGAAGAGCTGTCAATAACCATGGAAAAGTGTTGTAACCATGGATTTGCATTGGAACTAATCTAAATGCATTGTAACCATGGAAACATATCAGTAAACATGGAAACACGTGGTAACCATGGGTATGCGCCGTTAACCATGGAAACATGTCAGTAACCATGGAAACGTGTCAGTGACCATAAAAAGGCATCGCAAGCATGGTTATGGATTGGTAATAACTGATATGCTTTGTAATTATGGAAACATGTCAGTAAACATGGAAACACATGATAACCACAGATACGATGGAAATGTGTCGTAACCATGAAAATGTGTAGGTAACCATGGAAAAGTCTCAGTAACCGTGGAAACTTGTCAGTGACCATGGAAACATGTCATGACCATGGCTATGTGGTGTTAATAATTGAAATCCTTCATAATTATGGAGACATGTCATTACCATGGAAACGTGTCAGTAACCATAGAAGCGCATCATTAGCCATGGAAACATGTCCGTCCCCATGAAATATGTTGGTAACCATGGAAACTTGTCTGTAACCATAGACACACGTCGGTAACCATGGACATATGTCTGTAATCATGGAGACACGTCGTTAACTATTGAAACCTGTCATAACCATGAAACCATGTTGGTAACCAGGGAAACGTGTCATAAGCATGGACATGTGTTGGTAATAACTGAAATGCATTGTAACCATGGGGACATTTCTTTATGATGGAGTCATGTTAGTAACTATGGAAACATGTCAGTCCCCATTAAAAGTGTCAGTAACCATGGAAACTTGTCTGTAACCATGGACATACATCGGTAACTATGGATGGAAGTTGATAACCATGAAGGTGACTGAGTTGATGTCTGAACCGATAGGATGCAAGACAAATCTGAGAAAATGTGATGCTAGCTGAAGCCACATGGTTGACAACCTGTGAACTGGAGAGACAAACAAAG